>NC_057803.1:91096567-91201169 GCF_018294505.1 Triticum aestivum | reverse complement strand
GGAGGAGGCCGGAGTTGCTCCCTGGTGGCGGCGCCGGCGCCGGTGGAGGGAGGCGGCGGCGGGCGGCGGCCGGTCGCGGTGGAGAAGAAGGCGGCGCGGGCGGCGGGGTAGGCGAGGATGGCGGCGGGGACTTCGGGCCGGGAGGGCCGCGGATGGGCTCCCGGGCCGCGGCGGCGGTTGGCGGCAGAGGGCGGCAAATGGCGCGACAGGATAGGGCGAGGGGGCAGCGGCGGACGCGTCCGGCCGGGTCGGACAATGTCCGGCCGGCGCGAGGGGATTTTTAGGGTTTCATGGGAGGAGAAGATCCGAAAAACGGGGGGTCTATTTATAGGCATAGGGGGAGCTAGGAGAGTCCAAATGAGGTGCGGTTTTCGGCCACGCGATCGTGATCGAACGCTCTAGGTGATGGAGCAGAGTTTGGTCGGTTTTGGGCCAAATTGGAGGGGTGTTGGGATGCAACACACACGAGGCCTTTTCGGTCCCTCGGTTAACCGTTGGACTATCAAACGAAGTCCAAATGATACGAAACTTGATAGGCGGTCTACTGGTAGTAAACCAAGGCCGCTTGGCAAGTCTGGGTCCAATCCGGAAATGGTTTAATCCCCACACACGAAAGAAAGCTAGAAATGACCAACGGAGGAGAACGAAGCGCCGGAATGCAAAACGGACAACGGGAAAAATGCTCGAATGCATGAGACAAACACGTATGCAAATGCAATGTACATGATGAAATGATATGAGATGCATGACAACGATAACAACACACGGATACAAAGACCCGAACCCGAGGAAATAAATATAACTTAACACTGGAAACGGCAAGAGTCGGAGTACAAATTGGGAAAGTTACATCCGGGGTGTTACAACACTCCACCACTACGAAAGGATCTGATCCCGAGATCTAGGACTGAAAGAACGCCGGGTACTCAGGACGGAGGTGATCCTCGCGTTCCCAGGTAGCTTCACGGTCGGAATGGTGTGACCACTTGACTTTGAGAAATTTGATTGACTTGTTGCGAGTCTTGCGTTCAGTCTCTTCAAGAATAGCAACTGGGTGCTCACAATAGGAGAGATCTTCTTGGAGCTCAATGTCCTCGAAGTTGACGGTGCGGTCAGGAGTCTTGAAGCACTTTCGATGCTGAGAGACATGGAACACGTCATGAACATTTGCAAAGTTTGAAGGAAGCTCGAGTTGATAGGCGAGGTCGCCTCTCTTGCTGACAATCTTGAAAGGTCCCACGTATCTAGGATCAAGCTTCCCTTTGATACCGAAGCGACGAGTACCTTTCATAGGAGAGACACGGAGGTAAACATGATCTCCGATCTCGAAAGCCAAATCATGGTGCTTACTATCATATTAGCTCTTCTGGCGGGATTGGGCTGCTTTGAGGTTATCATGAATGACTTTACACATTTCTTCTGCTTCTGTGATTAAGTCATTACCCAAAAGCTGAAGTTCACCGGTTTCAGACCAGTTGAGAGGGGTACGACACTTCCTGCCATACAGAATTTCAAAAGGGGCCTTGCCCGAACTTGCTTGAAAACTGTTGTTGTAGGAGAATTCAGCATAAGGAAGACAATCCTCCCACTTCATGCCGAAGGAGATCACACAAGCCCTGAGCATATCTTCAAGAATCTGGTTGACACGCTCGACTTGACCACTTGTTTGAGGATGGAAAGCTGTGCTGAAGCGGATGTTCGTGCCCATGGCCTTCTGAAAAGAATCCCAAAACTTCGAGGTAAAGATGCTGCCACGGTCTGAAGATATCACTTGAGGAATACCGTGCAGAGAGACAATGCGAGAGGTATAGAGTTCCGCCAATTGAGCTGCAGTGATCGACTCTTTGATAGGCAGAAAATGAGCCACTTTGGTGAGTTTGTCGATGACAACGAATATAGCATCATTGCCATGCTTGGACTTTGGAAACCCAGTCACGAAGTCCATCTCAATGTGGTCAAACTTCCATTCTGGAATGGCAAGAGGTTGGAGGAGACCAGCTGGCCTTTGGTGTTCTGCCTTCACTCTTCTGCAGACATCACATTCATTCACGAATTGAGCGATCTCGCGCTTCATTTGAGTCCACCAATAAACTTGCTTAAGGTCCTGATACATCTTCGTGCTCCCAGGGTGGATGGAGAGGAGAGAATTGTGAGCCTCGTTCATGATCACTTTACGGAGGTCACCTTTGGGTACAACAATTCGATCCTCGAAGAAGAGAGTGTCCTTGTCATCAAGGCGGTAGCACTTGTACTTGGACTGACTCTTGGCAATCCCAATCTTCACCTTTTTCACCATAGCATCAAGAAGCTGGGCTTGGCGAATCTGGTCTTCCAAGGTAGGAGAGACTTGAAGGTTGGCGAGGAAACCTTGAGGAACAACTTGCAGATTAAGTTTGCGTAAAGCTTCACAAAGCTCGGGTTGATAAGGCTTAAGAATCAGACTGTTGCAGTAAGCCTTTCTGCTCAATGCGTCAGCAATCACATTTGCCTTGCCTGGAGTGTACTCGATACTCGGATTATACTCTTGAATCATTTCGACCCATCGAGTTTGCCTGAGGTTGAGATTAGGCTGAGTGAAGATGTACTTGAGACTCTTGTGATCAGTGAAAATGTCCACTTTTCTTCCCAATAGAAGATGTCTCCAAGTCAAAAGAGCATGCACAACTGCCGCCAACTCGAGATCATGAGTGGGGTAGTTCTTCTCATTAGGCTTCAACTGGCGAGATGTATAAGCAACAACTTTCTTCTCTTGCATCAAAACTACGTCAAGGCCTTGGAGAGAGGCATCACAAAATACCTCGTACGGCTTGGATTCATCAGGTGGAGTCAGAACTGGAGCAGTGATCAATTTCTCTTTCAAAGTGTTGATAGCAATATCACACTCCGGAGACCAAACGTACTTGACGTGCTTCTGAAGAAGATTAGAGAGAGGCTTCGCGATCTTAGAAAAGTTTTCAACGAATCTTTGGCAATAGCTTGCGAGACCGACAAAACTGCAGACTTGCTTCACGTTCTGAGGAGGTTCCCAATTCACAATTGCAGACACCTTCTCAGGATTCATGGCAATGCCCTTGGCAGAGATGATATGACCAAGATAAAGAACCTCATCGAGCCAAAATTCACACTTGGAGAACTTGGCGTAGAACTGATGTTCCCTGAGCTTATCAAGAACCAAACGCAAGTGCTTGGCATGATCTTCCTTGTTCTTCGAGAAAACCAGAATGTCGTCGAGATAGACCAAAACGAAGTCATTGGTGTAGGCGTTGAAGATGAAGTTCATCATGTGAGAGAACGTCGGAGGAGCGTTGGCGAGGCCAAAAGACATGACAGTGTATTCATATGAACCAAAGCTTGTTCTGAATGCTGTCTTGGGAATATCTTCTTCATGAATGCGAATCTGGTGATAACCCATACGAAGATCAAGCTTGGAGAATACTTTGGCACCTTTGAGTTGTTCGAACAGCTCATTGATGTTGGGAAGTGGGTATTTGTTCTTGATGGTCTTCTTGTTCACTTGACGGTAATCAACACAAAGTCGGTCCGTTCCATCCTTCTTCTTCACAAAAAGAACACCACAACCCCATGGAGAAGAACTTGGCCGGATGAGACCCATTCTCTCTTGCTCATCGAGTTGCTTCTTCAGCTCCTTCAACTCTTCAGGTCCGAGCTTGTAAGGACGTTTGCACACAGGTTCCGTGCCAGGCTCAAGATCAATAACGAATTCAACTGGCCGGTGCGGAGGCATTCCTGGGAGCTCTTCTGGAAAGACGTCTTGATATTCGCAAACGACTGGAATTTGAGAGATAGCATCCAATTCACCGTTCTCATTGAGGGAAAATAGACGAATGGAATTATCCCGAGCGGCAAAGACAATTACATCCTCAGACGAATGAGTCAATTGAATCTGCCTGGCTGCACAATCAAGCTGAGCCTTGTGCTTAGAAAGCCAATCCATCCCGAAAATAAGATCAATATCCGAGTTACCAAGAACCATTGGAAAAGCCAGAAACTTGAAATCACCCATCAAGATAGAAATATCCGGAACCATCAAACTAGAACTCAGACGCTTAGCTGGAGAGACGACTTGCATAGCTCTAGGTAAAGCCTTAGTACTAAAATTGTTCTCCGATGCAAATGGGAATGACATGAAGGAATGCGATGCACCAGAGTCAAAAAGTACTTTCGCGGGAATATCATTAACAAGAAGGTTACCCATGATCACATCTGACGAGTCCTCTGCCTAAGCTGCATTCATCAAATTGACCTTGGCATGCTTGGGGTTATGCTTGACCACAGTTGTACTTGTCGATCTGACAGGAGGAGGAGGAGGAAGACGCCTCTGGTTGAGACACTTGTTGGCATAGTGACCCTTCTGTTGGCACTTGTTGCACGTGACCTCTGAAAGCGGACGGTGATACAGAGCACTCAATCTTGGAGCTTGAGACGAAGTCTTGTTCTGAAAGCCACGGTTGGGTGGGTGGGAAGAACCACTGCCACCTTTGCTCTTCTGCTGAAACGGCTGACGGAACGGAGGAGGAGGAAGCCAAAACTTCTGCTGCTTGGCCACTTGAGTAGAGGAAGAAGGAGTAGCATCTCTGACTCGCTTCCTGGAAGCATCACACCTCAACTGAGCAGCCTCTTGCTTCAGTGCCATGTTGTAGAACTCATCGTATCTCAAGGGCTCGAAGAGAACAAGAGCGAGCTGAATTTCTTCTCTGAGACCACCCCTGAACTGATATATCATGCTCTTCTCATCAGGGACGTCCTGCTTGGCAAAGCGGGCAAGCTTCTGGAACAACTTGTTGTAGTCATAGACAGACAAAGAGCCTTGCTTCAGATTGCGTAATTCCTCACGCTTGCTTTCAACCACGCTCTGCGGAATATGATGAGCTCGGAAATCTCGACGAAAATCATCCCAAGTGATAACACGTCCACCTCTGGAATCCTTGTACTACTGGAACCATTCTGCAGCTTGATCTTTGAGTTGGAAGGAAGCGAACTTAACAAAGTCCTCAGGCCTGACGTTACTGCACTCGAAATGCTTACACAGATCCACAAGCCAATCGTCAGCATCGGTTGCCTCAACACAATTGCTGAAAGTCTTTGGCCCGTTAGCAAGGAACTGGTTGAGTGTAGCAAAGTGACTCTGGTTGCTGCCTTGATTCCCTTGACTGCCTTGATTGCGCTCTTGAAGAATTTGCATGATCAGCTATGTGTTTGCATTGGTTGAGGCCATCACAGCTTGCCATGCCTCCGGAGGAGGTGGAGGCGGTGACAGATCAGGATTCGGAGTCGTGCGCGTTGGAGGAGCCATCCTGAAGAGGTTGGCCACCATTAGCACATTGATAGATAAAATATTGAAGCTGAATCCAATGAAATGAAAATTGCAACATATTGTCTTCACATCCGAACAAAACGAACGAATTCATTCCTCTTGAAATGGTCACATATCCATAAATTGCAAAGCCACGTAGAATTAAGGTAGAGAAATAAATCAACAAGGTACGGATCAAGAATGAATAATCGGTAAGAAATCCCAATCTCAAACCAATATCCGTGGAAGAAGAACTAGATCTACTAGAATTCCCACCTATGAAACTTCCGAACCTTTCCGGTTATGCAATCAGGTGTTGGGGATACAGGGGAAGCATAATATCTCACCCAAACTAGCAAATCCTACATCAAGTTGTATCCTTCCTTCAACACATAACCAAGAAACCTTCAGAAACCATCTACCTCAACCTTCGAAAAGCATCCGTTATACAAGTTATGGCGATACTCCCGAACTCCCGCCCCAGTACTGGGTGGCGTCGAGGTTATCTCACCAACGAACTGCATAAAAGAGATTTTTGATGTCGGCGTACTAAACTCAGGTATTCCAGAATTGCAACGATAAAATTATGATGACAACACCTCAGAGCTCAACTCCCCGGGACACTTCCACTAAACCCCTGACAGGAGGCACCAAGACAATGTTCTCATCATAAAACCATCGGAACGATTCCAAGATACCCGCATGATCCTAAAGAAAATTTAGTGAAATTTGAGAAGAGAAGAGTCAAAACTCTATGTCAGGATGCCTTACCAGAGCGATGAGGAGACTGGGAAGTAAAAGAATTCCTAATCTCTCCGATATATAATTCCTAAAGACTCAAAACATTTTTCTAGACACAACTCGGCTGCTAAAAACGATCAAGCAATGGGGCTCCTAAGGTCGGGGAAGGCTCTGATACCAACTTGTAACACCCTCGATGCGACTATGGCTCCCACGTGTTGAGGCACGACTTAGAGACATAATCGCATTGAAGGCATATGTCGCAAGTTAGGCAATCTTCATAACATCCCATGTAATAATAATAAAAGGGGAGATAACATAGTTGGCTTACACTCGCCACGTCAATCAAGTACATAAATAACATTACATCATCCAAACACTCATGGCCCGACTACGGCGCCAAAATAAAAGAGAACCCAACATGCGACAACGGTCCCGTTCACCCCCAACTGGGCACCACTACTGATCATCGGGAAAGGAAACGTAGTATCATTGAGAGTCTTCGTCGAACTCCCACTTGAGCTCATACGCGTCTCCTGGAGCGGAATCATCGGGCCCTGCATCTGGTGTAATAGTAATCTTTGAGCCACAGGGACTCAGCAATCTCGCACCCTCGCGATCAAGACTATTCAAGCTTATAGGTAAGGCAAGGTAAAATATGAGTGGAGCTGCAGCAAGCGACTAGCAAGTATGGTGGCTAACTTATTCGCAAAAGAGAGCGAGAAGAGGAGGCAAAGCACGAGCGAGAAGCTAGAGAACAACCTGCGCAAACATTACTCCAACACCGTGTCCACTTCCCGGACTCCGCCGAGAAGAGGCCATCACGGTAACACACTCAGTTGATTCATTTTAATTAATTCAGGTTCAAGTTATCTACAACCGGACATTAACAAATTCCCATCTGCCCATAACCGCGGGCACGGATTTCGAAAGTTCAATCCCTGCAGGGAGTCCCAAATTAGCCCATGACAAGCTCTCACGATCGATGAAGGAATAGACCTCCTCCCAAGACGTTCCGATCAGACTTGGTATCTCGGTAACTCAAGACACTTCGACAGGTTAAAACAAGACCAGCAACACCGCCCGAATGTGCCGACAAATCCCGATAGGAGCTGCACATATCTCGTTCTCAGGGCACACTCAGATGAGACTAGCTACGAGTAAAACCAACCCTCAAGTTTCCCCGAGGTGGCCCCGCAGGCAGCTCAGTTCGGACCAACACTCAGAGGGAGCACTAGCCCGGGGGGGTTAAAATAAGATGACCCTTGGGCTCCGGTAACCCAAGGGAAAAAGAGGCTAGGTGACAAATGGTAAAACCAAGGTTGGGCATTGCTGGAAAAGCTTTAATCAAGGCGAACTATCAAGGGGTTCCCATTATAACCCAACCGCGTAAGGAACGCAAAATCCGGGAACATAACACCGATATGACGGAAACTAGGGCGGCAAGAGTGGAACAAAACACTAGGCGAGAGGCCGAGCCTTCCACCCTTTACCAAGTATATAGATGCATTTAAGATAACATAGCAATATAATGATATCCCAACAAGTAAATAAAAGATGTTCCAACAAGGAACGGCCTCCGATCTTCACCTGCAACTAGCAACGCTATAAGAGGGGCTGAGCAAAGCAGTAACATAGCCAATCAACAGTTTGCTAGGACAATGGTGGGTTAGAGGTTTGACATGGCAATTTGGGAGGCTTTCAAGCAAGTGGTAGGCATCATAGCAATGGCATAGCAAAAGAGCAAGCAAACTAGCATAGCAAAGATAGTAGTGATTTCGAGGGTATGATCATCTTGCCTGCACAGTTGTCAGAGTTGACTGGATCCTCAAAAGCAAACTCAACGGGCTCCTCGTTAGCGAACTCGTCTCCCGGCTCTACCCAAGCAAGACAAACAAGCAACAAGGATACAATCAACCACGTGCAAACTCAAACAACACGATGCAAAGATGATATGCTATGCGGGATGCGATGTGGGATGCAAAATGCAAGATATGATAGGAAATGCATGAAGCTGGCCTCAACTTGGAATTCCAAGGGTGCCACTGGAAAGATGAGATGAAATCGCTTGAAAACGATATAAAGAACGCCGGAATCGGAGTTACGGTTTGGAAATGGCAAGCGATTCAAAAATGACACCGGTCTGCGATTTACAGCAAGTAGGCATCTAAATGTAATGAAAAGAACATGCTACAGCACCCAAACATGAGAAATAAATACATGGCAGGGATGCACACAAGATTTTTAACAAAAGTCTAGCACTGAGCTACGGCCAATTCATCCATTAAGAGGTTCAAACAAGCATGGCAAAAACGCAAACGGAAAACAGATTTCAGACTTAGTGAAATTAACACTTGTCTGGAATTTCAGATCATATAGCCCTCTTCGGAGCAACAAAACAACATGCTATAGGACCTGAACATGACAAAGAAAGACATGTCATGGAGCTACTCAACAATCTTAACAGAAGTCCCTTAGTGACGTTGAGCCAAAAGGGATCACAAAATATACTAACAAGCACACGAACATAGCAAAAACATAATCAGTTTTCAGACAGTGAAAACTGGGACATGCTGAAACATAACTCACGAAGGCATGTTTACGAGCTCGATGCACTCACCACGGTGCAAGTCATGGCAAGACAAGCATACACCCATAAAGAAGGCACACAATACAAGCTAGACATGGCAAGAACAATGGCATAGCATGCACGGATCAACTACAACAA
Organism: Triticum aestivum; assembly: GCF_018294505.1. Classification (NCBI taxonomy): domain Eukaryota; kingdom Viridiplantae; phylum Streptophyta; class Magnoliopsida; order Poales; family Poaceae; genus Triticum; species Triticum aestivum. The sequence goes on along the minus strand of NC_057803.1, from coordinate 91,192,386 downwards.
CATCGGCAAAATCGCAAACAAGTTGACGATCTGCCCAGATTCACAACGAAGCAAAAGTAGATCTCGATTGACTCAAGCTAGGGTGCTCCAAAATTGCAAACAAAGGCATGGATGGATAGATCATAACAAGATTAACAAAACTCCTTTACTGATCATCCTCAAAAGAGGCACAGATCACTAGGAAATAGCATGAACATATGGCATCGTGAACTAAATAATCCCAGACTTCCCTGAAAACAGATTCACCGGGTGCCTCACTTGCAAGCTTGCACAAGTCACCACACACATCCTAAAAATGCATGGGTTGCACCTCTGGAAAGAAGACAAAATCCTTAACCAAACATATGAAGGACTCACAGGCATATCATGCACACAATAATCATGGCAAAAATGACAAAAGTCTAAGATGAACTAGCAGATCTGACAATTAACTTACGAAGCCTCCTTCTAACAGCATTTCAGGCATCAAGATGAACTCAAATGAAAATGATGCAATGGAATGAAATGATGTACTCATCGAGACGAACATTTTGATATGCTATATGTCCAAATCAGAGCCACGGATACGAAGATATCACTGGTCAAAGATTGCATAAAAAATGATGGGAGAGGGGGAAAAAGTCAACCCAGATCTAGGGTTCCTCGCGGGCGCGTGAACCGAGGCCGGATCTTGAGCTCGCCGGAGCTTCGCCGGAGTGGAACGCGGGGCGGCGCCGGGGAGGTCGGAGGAGGCCGGATCCGGTCGCCGGGGTTGAGTCGCCGGTGGTGGCCGGGGTCGGGCGCGACCCGGCGTAGTCTAGCGCGCGTCGGCCGGTGGGAGGAGGCCGGAGTTTCTCCCTATTGGCGGCGCCGGCGCCGGTGGAGGGAGGCGGCGGCGGGCGGCGGCCGGTCGCGGTGGAGAAGAAGGCGGCGCGGGCGGCGGGGTAGGCGAGGATGGCGGCGGGGACTTTGGGCCGGGAGGGCCGCGGATGGGCTCCCGGGCCGCGGCGGCGGTTGGCGACGGAGGGCGACAAATGGCGCGACGGGATAGGGCGAGGGGGCAGCGGCGGACGCATCCGGCCGGGTCGGACAATGTCCGGCCGGCGCGAGGGGATTTTTAGGGTTTCGTGGGAGGAGAAGATTCGAAAAATGGGGGGTCTATTTATATGCATAGGGGGAGCTAGGAGAGTCCAAATGAGGTGTGGTTTTCGGCCACGCAATCGTGATCGAACGCTCTAGGTGATGGGGAAGAGTTTGGTGGGTTTTGGGCCAAATTGGAGGGGTGTTGGGCTGCAACACACACGAGGCCTTTTCGGTCCCTCGGTTAACCGTTGGACTATCAAACGAAGTCCAAATGATACGAAACTTGACAGGCGGTCTACTGGTAGTAAACCAAGGCCTCTTGGCAAGTCTAGGTCCAATCCAGAAATGGTTTAATCCCCACACATGAAAGAAAGCTAGAAATGACCACCGGAGGAGAACGAAGCGCCGGAACGCAAAACGGACAACGGGAAAATGCTCGAATGCATGAGACAAACACGTATACAAATGCAATGCACATGATGACATGATATGAGATGCATGACAACGATAACAACACACGGAGACAAAGACCCGAACCCGAGGAAATAAATATAACTTAACGCCGGAAACTGCAAGAGTCGGAGTACAAATTGGGAAAGTTACATCCGGGGTGTTACACCAGCGCACGGTGTTTTCAAGTTCTTACATGGCAATTTTGAAGGGATCAAAGGGTACGTGTGGGCCGGATGACCAAGAGTTGTCACGACAAGCTTTACATCGACGACGTAGGCTGGGGCCCCGAGGACGGCTCAATCGAGTACGGGTATCAGGTCCCTTTTGGCAGAATCCACATCTTCATCGGCAAGATCGGCGAACCGGGCCCTGAGCCGGACACCTGCATCGACATCATCGAGACGGCTTAGCGTGCGCGACCCGCCCAGGTTAAACCCGCCGAGAAGCACGCCTTCGTTGGATTCATCCATGGGGGAGAATTTGAGGAAGGATCCATGTCTGGCGGTGAGACGGCCATCTATTCTGATGATGATTCGTCCACGGGCGAGACTACATCATTGTATCAACTGGAGGACGGAAGGCTTGGAGGCTATTCCGATGGCGACAGTATTCCAGACCCCTATGATCCACCGAAACGGGTCGCGATTTTCATGGCCGGTATGAAGCCTATGCAGAATTCTTATACTACAGCGGCAATGGTTCCTGGGCCAGCAACGGCGACGACGGCCGGGGCGGGAGGTCCTGGGTGCCCGTCGGCTCAAGTCTTGTCCGACTTATTGGACACTTTGACAACATTGTTGACATCAGAGGTGAACCCGGCAAATCAAACTCAGCATAATGCGTAAGTTGCGAAACTACGAGATGAGATAGCTCAAGCCAAGGAAGATCTAGCGACGGAGGACGCAAGGATGACGGCGGAACGAGCCGCCTTGGATGCTCAGGTGCAACGGATCCTGGTTGATTCCTTCCGGCTCTCGTTAGATCAGAACGCTTCAAACGAAGTCCTGAGGAGAAGGCACCGGAGTCGTCTGCCTCCGGTTTACGAGGCGAGGAACTTCTTCAACACACCTGGTGCGGGGACCAGTGATGTGCCAGGGGTAAACAGGGTAGTAACCGCGCCTGGGGCTGGAGTGCCGGCTCAACCACGCACGATGGACCCGTCTCATCAGAATAATATCCCACCATAACTTGTGCCGACACCATCGGGTCATTATTCTAACCCTTCGGATAACATGATCGCTGCGGCGTCACGATTGGCGGCTCTCCCAGTTGAAGGCGAGTCTCCAGCTGCGGTTGAAACATGGAGGGCTAGAGAGCTTCTTCAGACAACAATGGTGCAGCAGGAGGCTTATTCTTACAGTCGTGAGAGGATCCATTCAAACCCTCTCCCAAGACGGAGTTATAGCAGACACATGGACTCCTCGGCGGTGTCAAGTAGTGAGCAGCGTCGTAACCCGCCCCGTGGACATGACCCACCCCATAATACTCAAGCCCTGATGGATCAGGATAGAGCACGTAGGGAGGCTGAGCTGGCGGCTTAGTACGCGGCTCATCAACCATCTCCGATTTATCCCACATCTTCAGTGGAGGCAGGCGTGACCTCTAGAAGCATGGGTGTACCATGTCTAGTGTCGGCTCTGCATAATGAGCGTCTCCCCAAGGATTTCATAGGACCTCGTAAGGTGCCCAACTACACAACTGACTTACCCCCTGAGGCACTGATTGAGAGTTACAAGATGGCCATGGAGCTGCTGGAGGTTAGCGATATTGGATGTGCCAAATACTTCACCATGATGCTAGATGGGATGGCTCGTACTTGGTTAAAAGGGCTGCCTGCCAACTCCATCGGGTCGTGGGCCGATTTAAAAGCCAGGTTTATCCGAAATTTTAAGGATACGTGCAAGCATCCCATGTCGATTGTGGATTTGGATGCCTTCTCCCAAGAAGAGGGCGAGTCAACGACCCATTGGGTGCACTGGGTCAAAGCCATCTTGCACTCATCGGATAACATCAATGCCGGCTCAGCAGTCCTCATGTTAGAGAAGAATTGCCGTTTTTTGCCTCTTAAACAGAAGCTAGGGTGGCTCAAGCGCCACTGCAATGATATGGGGGAGCTGATGGCGGCTCTAATTAAATATGCCAACTCTGATAGTACCAAGGACCCAAAGTTTGATGATGAAAAGCCGGGAAAGGGAAAGAAGAGTGGCAACACCAAGGGTCGGCATCATAACCCGGCAAGCCAGGGGGCAATGGTAAGCACAAGGCTGATAATAATTCAGATTTCGTGGCCAATACCAATACACAGAATAATGGTCAGCATCGTAAGGGGAAGCCACCTCCTCGGGCAGGAGGGTTAGGTCTCAACCTTGAGCAGATGATGAATCAGCCCTGCCCAAAACATGGTTCGCGGGAAAGACCGTCCAACCACCTTTGGAAGGACTGCTACATTATGAAGGAGTTCAAAAATTCTGATTTATTCCAGAACAATCATGGGCCGGGCGGTGGCTCAGATTCCGGTGGTGGTGGTTCTCATGGCCTGGGTTACAGTGGTGGCGGTTCTAATTCCGGTTTCCAGGGTCACCCAAGCAATCAAGGCAATCAGGGTGGTTATCATCAACAATCCGGTCAAGGGGATCAACAATAGCAATCTGGGTATCAGAGTAACCCGAAGCAGTTGAATAGTGGGCAGTAACACGTCTTCACCACAAGTTTATGCAAGCGGTATGAGAAGCTCCATAAAAGGGTTGTCAACGTTGTTGAGCCGACAGCTCCCCATTACTTGCGCTGGTCTGAGCCGCCCATTGTGTGGTGTCGTGAGGATCACCCACCCCGAGTTGATAATCTGGGTCACCTGGCTTTAGTATTGGCGCCTCAGGTTGGAGGATATAAATTCACTAAGGTACTCATGGACGGACTGATAAAAATCTTAAACCATCGAACACTGTCTTCACGGTGTGGTGCCTGGTAAGTCGGCATACCCAGTTGGTAACATAGCCCTGGAGGTTGCTTTTGGAGATGATTATGATTCCAGATCTGAGACATTGATTTTTGAAGTGGTTAAGATCAAGAGCCCTTATCACGCTCTGTTTGGGCGGCCGGCTTATGCTAAGTTTATGGCAAGGCCTTCTTATGTTCACTTGCAGCTGAAGATGTCGGGTCACAAGGGCACTATAACATCACATGGGAGTCGCAAGATAGCCTTGGAGTGTGAAGAAGGTCACGCTGATTACGCTGAGTCTGCCTGCGCAATAGAGGAGTTGAAGTTTTATAAAGACAATGTTGACCCAGCAGATATGACCTCTTTGAAAAAGCCAACTACGGAGCATGATCCGGTCTTGAAGTTTAAGTCAGTAGATGACACCAAGCTGGTTGATTTCGTTCCTAGCAATTCATCCAAGCAGTTTAGCATCAGTGCTACTTTGGATCTGAAATAGGAAGGCGCGCTCATCGGGTTCATCTGTGAGAACCGGGACATCTTTGCATGGAAACCTTATGACATGCCAGGTGTACCGAGGGAACTCGCTGAGCACACTCTTTATATTGATCCGAAGTTTAAGCCAGTCAAGTAATTCCTTCGTCGTTTTAATGAAGAGAGGTGTAAGGCCATTGGTGAAGAAGTGGCCCGGCTCTTGGCGGCCGGGTTCATTGTTGAATTTTTTCATCCTGAGTGGTTGGCTAACCCGGTGCTGGTTCTTAAGAAGAAGGGCACTTGGTGTATGTGTTTGGATTACACGGACTTAAATAAGGCTTGTCCGGCTGACCCTTTTGCTCTCCCTCGTATTGATCAAATTATTGACGCTACGGCGGGTAGTGAGCGTTTGAGCTTTTTGGATGCTTAATCTGGTTATCATCAGATCAAGATGGCAGTTAAGGACCAAGAGAAGACAACTTTCATCACTCCGTTTGGATCCTTCTGCTATGTGTCTATGCCTTCTAGGCTCAAGAGCGCCTAGGCGACTTACCAACGGTGTGTTCAAAAATTGTCTTCATTGTCAAATCGGGCACAATGTTCATTCTTATGTGGACGATATTATGGTAAAGTCCAGGAAGAAGGAGGCCCTAATTGATGATTTAAGGGAGACCTTTGATAACCCGGTCAAGTGTGTTTTTGGTGTACCAGCTGGTAAGCTTTTGGGTATTCTGGTTTCCAATAGAGGCATTGAAGCTAACCCGGAGAAGATCAAGGCCATTACTTCCTTGGCTAAGCGGCATGTGTCAATGATGTTCGACGTTTGGGAGGCCGTATTGCGGCCTTAAGTCGGTTCATAAGCCGGTTGGCAGAGAAGGCTATACCGCTGTCTAGGCCGGATGGGGGGTCCCGAACTGTGCGTCTAGGCCGGATGGTAACAGGAGGCAAGGGACACGAAGTTTTACCCAGGTTCGGGCCCTCTCGATGGAGGTAAAACCCTATGTCCTGCTTGATTAATATTGATGATATGGGTAGTACAAGAGTAGATCTACCACGAGATCGGAGAGGCTAAACCCTAGAAGCTAGCCTATGGTATGATTGTTGTTGTGTATGTCGTCCTACGGACTAAAACCCTCCGGTTTATATAGACACCGGAGAGGGTTAGGGTTACACAAAGTTGGTTACAATGGTAGGAGATCTACATATTCGTATCGCCAAGCTTGCCTTCCACGCCAAGGAAAGTCTCTTCCGGACACGGGACGGAGTCTTCAATCTTGTATCTTCATAGTCCAGGAGTTCGGCCGAAGGTATAGTCCGCCTATCCGAACACCCCCTTATCCAGGACTCCCTCAGTAGCCCCCGAACCAGGCTTCAATGATGATGAGTCCGGCGCGCAGATTGTCTTCGGCATTGCAAGGCGGGTTCTGCCCCAAATTCCGTGTACCTGTTGAATAAAGTTTGGTTTCTTGTAGATGTTGCGCTCCTTGGCTTCTACGCCCAATAATGGCCGCTTCCCACATGTCAAACGAATATGAAAAGTCTGAGTGTTTTTACATTCACACCCCTAGCCGCGTAAATGAGCTACCCTATTTAAGGGGACGGGGATTTAGATCCAAACCACATCTTCCCCCCTTCGTGAGTGTTCATCAGAGCGCATCCGACAAAGGTCCATTCCACCATGGCCAGCCGTCGCAACTCCTCCTTTCGCCCTTCCTGCCCTCAGCCTGGATATTGGGAGAGATGCTCCATCCCGCATAGCGAGCTAGTGACACTCCAGACCAGGGGATTTCTCCCCCCGGCCTACATGATCCCGGTTCGAGCCGGTCTTGCCATCTATAACGGCGGAAAGCAAGCGGAGAGTGCCCCCAATCCCTCCAAAGGAGCGCGGTTATGCCTTGTCCCTTATTTAATAAGGGGGCTCGGGTTTCCAATCCATCCATTTCTCCGGGGGCTGCTGGAGTTCTACGGCCTCCAGCTACACAATCTCATGCCTGCCTCCGTATTGCATATCGCGGGCTTCGTAGCCCTCTGCGAGCTATTTTTGGGTGTCGAGGCTCATTTCAGGCTATGGATAAGGTTATTCTGCCTTGTGCCCCGCTCTAAGGAGGGGTCAATGTATCAAGTGGGTGGAGCCGAAGTGTGGCGCATCGTCGGGACCGGATATCTGTCCGGAACCCCAAAGAAGGCGTCCGAAGACTGGCCCTCGGAATGGTTTTATATAGAAGACGTCCCGCTGCCGGATCCTGTCCAGATCGGCCTCCCTGAATTCGACAGTGCTCCCTTAAAAAAGCGCCTAAGATGGCGTCCACGGAGCCCTCAGAGGGAAAGTGACAGGGACATCATTTACCTGATGGGCCGAATAAGATTGTTAGCCCATTCCGGACTAACCATGATCGGGGTTATGGCTGAATGCATCATGCGGGGGGTGCAGCCGCTTCAGTATAGAAGCCACCCCATGTGGGACTTCAATGAGGAGGACGACACCACCCGCTACGGCCGTAAGGGGCCAGATTCAGCTGCCGCTCTACTAAAGATCTTGTCCACTTTGTATAAGGGAGAAGAGGAGGAATTTCTTCGCGTCAACCCACAGGGTGGATTCTCTATGCACAATCCCCCAAGTTGGGTAAGCGGTCACATTTACTTGCCCATCCGTTTTGTATTCCCATTGTTAAATATTCAGTCTGACGACTTTAACGCAGGAACTGCGCCGGGCTGTTAAGGAAATAAGCAGCCCTCCTCCACAACCCGAGGACCCAGGACGGTCCCTCGACCCGGCCTCTCAAGAGGATCCGGACATATCTGTGGAGCTGATCGATGGAGTGTTCCATCAGTTGAGAAAGGACAACGCCTTGGCGGCCATTACGGCCGATTACCCGGGGCTAATCCCGGCCTCCCAGGTAACTGAGATCGAAGTCCTAGTACCCCGAATAGGTGTCCGCCCTCGCGTGTTTTCATTTTCCTTATTACAACCGAGCTTTGCAGGGGAGGTTTTTGAGGCGGAAGGCGCGCCCCCTTATCCCAGGTGTTATAACTTCGAGGCATATTGACACTCGTGCTCTCTTCAGGACAAAGAGACCCCGCCGGACTATATCCGGAGAGGCTGCCAGTCGCGCCTCCACCAGCCAGGCTCCAAAGCCTGGTCCGAAGGCGGAGGCGACCGCAAGGCGCGCGCCAGACGCTCCTTCGACGGAGGATGTAGACGGGTTGTCTGCCACCTACTCTGAGGTGGAGAGTGCCATGAACCACAGGCGTCGCCGGATAATTCTTCGCGATGCTTGTTTCTCCCAAGGGGCGTTAGATGCCTTCAATTCAGGAGATGCATACCTCCGTGCCGCTCAAAATGGTCTAGCCAGAGCCACGGAGCAATATGTAAAAGACATACGGGTAAGGAAATTTTGGTAATTATATATATATATACTAGTAGCCCCCGAGACTTGAAACAGTTAGAATAACTGATTTAAGGATCACTTGTTATGCAGGTTCTTACAGAAAAGAATTCCCTACTGTCCAAGGAGCTGGAAGAGTGCAAAGCCCAACTTGAGGCCGCACTAGCCACAGCAGGGGATCCCAAGGAGACCCCCTCTGGTAATATACACTTCGAAAGATAAGTATTTTGCGAAGCACGGCATGGGTGTGAATCTGACAAATGAAATTGCAGATGGCGCCGAATTGAATCCGGAAAGGCAACACCTCCTACGCCAGCTAAAGGCTGGTGAGAAGGTGCTGACAAAGGTGAGGCGGGAGAAGAACGATCTCCAAGATGCCAATACCAAGCTGGGCATCAAGCTGAAAGATGTTCATGCCCAGCTGGTAGACTCCGTGAAGGAGAATCAGCGGCTTTGGCGTGACATATTTAGTAAGTGCTTGAACAAACCTTTGAAAGAAAGTTCGACGGGGAAGTCGACTAACAGAGCAATGTCTGTAGGTGTGCTAACAGGTCGTCCTGCAGAGGAGATGCCCGGTTCTACGGGTGACCTTCTTCCCGAGCTCTCGCAACTGCTCGATCGAGTTCGGCAGGTGATGCAAGGCGTCGCCTAGGCCCTGTGGCCATCCATCTCCATGCCCAAAGGTCTTGGAGAGATTGTGGAGAAGCTAAAGGGAGCACGGCGGCGCTTTCGATTGTGGAAGATATCGGCCTGCCGTCAAGGCGCTAGGGAGGCCTGGGCCATGGTGAAGACGCGGTACACAAAGGCTGACCCCAACCACATGGCCGAGGTCGGTCCTGTGGGGCCCGATGGGAAGGAGATCCCTCTAAGCTTAGTATACGGCCAAGTAGAGTTGGCCGCAAAGTATTCCTAGCAGGACTATAAATTAGACAGCCTGTTAGATGGTATTGAAGAGGAATACAATCAGTCAAAATGACTATGTAATTTAATTGACATTTATAATGCCTTCTAGCCGGATTGTAGATCATTTGTCATGGCCGACCTTTTCGCTTCAGCCTCGGGACCTGACGGTCCGGAGTGTGTCCGAATTCCCATGCGGTTATATAGGAACCGGGAATGCATGGAGACCAGGCGTAGGGGTCATTAGTGCGTGAACAGACAAGTGCCCGACTAGTTATGTTATATTACATGGTTAGTAAGTAACATCTTCCAGGGAGAATAGTTCCGTTAGGGGTTCCTTTCCCTGGGAGGCATGCCCTAAAGTGCATGTCCATGCTGCGAAAAGAAATGTAGGAAAAACATCTGGGGGCATATAGATAAAAAAATAAAAAAATCATCTTTAGTTCACCGACCAAATATTCCCTTAAGAACGCTAGCTTTCGGCTTCACCCAGTCTGAGGTACACGTCCGGCTGACCTGGTAGTAACAATCGCAGAGGTGCTCCCTTTACCACCTAGCCGAACAATCGAGAACGTAGGGGTAAGCACAGGAGCCAGGCAACCCAGCTTGGCCAAAACTTAAGTCATATTGTTGCATATAATGGTGAATAAAAGTTACATGCGGAAGTCTGACACATGTGTTGGGCATGAAGCCCGTATAAATAAGCTTCTGTTTAAAGAAGCCCCCAGGTTTAATGAGCGCGGATAGCGCGTCACTTTATGAGCTTTTAAAGGCTATAAGAGAGAGAGAGAGAGAAGAAGAGGAATGTAAGACAAAAAGTATATAAAAAATGGACAGAGGAAGGAGACGAACACAGAGTCCGTCGCTAGGCATAGAATCTTCGGAGATGGGCTGAGTTCCATGGGTTCGGCTCGAGTCGGTTATCCGATGCATTTCGCAGGCGGTACGCTCCAACAGTCAGGACTTGGTCAATTATGAAGGGTCCTTCCCACTTGGGCTTGAGTTTGTCCTTTTTCTTGTCCGGCAGATGTAGAACTAATTCGCCAATGTTGTAATTTTTGGCCCGTACTTCTCTGCTTTGGTATCTTCGAGCCTGCTGTTGATAGAATGCGGAATGGGCTTTTGCCACGTCACGCTCCTCCTCCAATGCGTCCAAACTGTCCTGCCGATCGAGCTCGGCTTCTCTTTCTTCGTACATGCGCACTCGAGGTGAGTCATGAATTATGTCGCAAGGCAAAACTGCCTCTGCGCCGTACACCATAAAGAATGGTGTGTATCCGGTGGTGTGATTCGGCGTGGTCCGCAACCCCCAGAGTACAGAGTCGAGCTCCTCTACCCAGTGCGTGTTAGATTCCTTGAGGGACCGCACTAATCTGGGTTTAATGCCGCTCATGATAAGACCATTTGCACGTTCGACCTGGCCATTAGTTTGTGGGTGATAGACGGAAGCATAATCGAGCTTGATGCCCATGTTTTTGCACTAGAGTTTTACCTCATCGGCTGTAAAGTTTGTGCCGTTATCAGTGATGATGTTGTGGGGGACGCCGTAACGGTGTACAACCACGGATATAAAGTCTATCACAGGTCCGGATTCGGCCGTCTTAACAGGCTTGGCTTCTATCCATTTGGTGAACTTGTCCACCATGACCAGTAAGTATTTTTGCTTGTGGGTTCCGCCTTTAAGGGGTCCAACCATGTCAAGCCCCCAGACCGCGAAGGGCCAAGTGATGGGGATAGTTTGGAGGGCGGTGGGTGGCATATGGCTTTGGTTTGCAAAGAGCTGGCAACCGGTGCATCGTTGGACTAAGTCCTGGGCGTCTGCCCGGGCCGTCGGCCAGTAAAAGCCTGTGTGGAAGGCCTTGCTCACAAGGAACTGAGCTGCAGCGTTATGACCGCCGAGTCCGGCATGAATTTCAGCCAGGAGGTTCCGCCCTTCCTCTTCGGAGATGCACCTTTGAAGGACTCCGGTAGTGCTTTTCTTATAAAGCTCTCCCTCATGGACTTTGTAGGCTTTGGATCGCCGCACTATGCAGCATGCCTCATTTTGGTCCTCGGGGAGTTCCTGCCTAATAAGGTAGGCGAGGAATGGTTCTGTCCACGGGGCGATGACGGCCATTATTACGTGGGCTGAAGGTGTTATTTCATTGGCAGAGCCGCCGATTGTGTCAGAATGTTCGGTGTCGGGCAGTGCGGTTGGGTCCGGGCTGTTGTTGTGTGGCTCCCCTTCCCATACTACAGATGGCTTGAACAACCTTTCCAAGAATATGTTGGGGGGACTACATCGCGTTTTGTGCAGATGCGTGCCAGGACATCTGCCGCCTGATTATTTTCCCGGGCTATGTGGTGAAATTCAAGCCCTTCGAACCGAGCTGACATTTTTAGGACGGCGTTGCGGTAAGCCGCCATCTTTGGATCCTTGGCGTCGAAGTCTCCATTTATTTGGGATATTGCGAGGTTCGAGTCCCCGCGCACCTCTAGGCGTTGAATGCCCATGGATACTGCCATCCGGAGACCATGTAAAAGGGCCTCATATTCGGCTGCATTGTTGGAGTCTGTGTACATAATCTGGAGTACGTGTTGAACTGTGTCTCCTGTGGGGGACGTCAAAACGACGCCAGCCCCCAGTACGGCCAACATCTTGGAGCCGTCGAAATGCATGATCCAATTTGAATATGTGTCGTACTCTTTAGGGAGTTCGGCCTCCGTCCATTCTACGACGAAGTCGGCCAAGACTTGCGACTTGATGGCTCACCGTGGCTTATAAGTTATGTTGAACGGGAGGAGCTCAATGGCCCATTTTGCAATCTGGCCTGTTGCATCACAGTTGTTTATAATATCGTTAAGTGGTACTTCCGAGGCTACTGTTATTGAACACCCTTGGAAGTAGTGTCGTAGCTTCCGGGATGCCATGAAGACCGCGTACGCAATCTTTTGATAATGCGGGTACCGTGATTTGCAGGGAGTGAGGACGGTGGACACATAATAGACCGGCTTTTGAAGGGGGAATTTGTGTCCATCCGTTTCTTGTTCGACGACAAGTACTGCGCTTACAACCTGATGTGTTGCTGCAATGTACAATAGCATTGGTTCGCCAGTGTTTGGCGCGGCCAGGACTGGGTTTGTTGCCAATATGGCTTTTATTTCGTCGAGTCCGCCCGTGGCTGCATCCGTCCATTTGAAGTGTTCGGTGCGCCGAAGGAGGCGGTAAAGGGGTAGGGCCTTTTCTCCCAAGCGGGAGATAAAGCGGCTTAGAGCTGCCACGCATCCGGTTAACTTTTGTATTTGTTTGAGGTCCTTTGGGATATCCAGTTGCGACAGAGCTCGGATCTTGGCTGGATTTGCTTCAATTCCTCTACCGGATACAATGTAGCCCAAGAGCTTTCCGGCTGGAACGCCGAAAACGCATTTTTCCGGGTTGAGCTTGATGTCGTATGTTCGGAGGTTATCGAATGTGAGCCTCAAGTCATCTACTAGAGATTCGACATGTCTTGTTTTGACGACCACATCATCTACATATGCCTCCACTGTTTTGCTGATCTAGTTTGCCAAACATGTCTGAATCATGCGCTGATATGTTGCGCCGGCGTTTTTGAGCCCGAAGGGCATTGTGTCGAAGCAGAATGGGCCGTATGGTGTGATGAATGCCGTTGCGGCTTGGTCTGGTTCTGCCATCTTGATTTGATGGTAGCCGGAATATGCATCGAGGAAACACAACGAATCGTGTCCTGCGGTAGCGTTGATAATTTGATCGATGCGGGGGAGTGGGAAGGGATCCTTTGGGCAAGCCTTGTTAAGGTCCTTAAAATCAATGCACAGGCGCCAGGATTTGTCCTTCTTTGGTACCATCACCAGGTTTGCTAGCCAATCCAGATGTTTTATATCTCTGATGAATCTGGCCTCCAATAGCTTTGCTAGCTCTTCTCCCATGGCCTGTCTCTTAGGTTCGGAAAAACGCCGAAGAGCTTGCTTGACAGGCTTGAATTCTTTTAGGATATTTAAACTGTGCTCGGCCAGCCTGCATGGGATTCCTGGCATGTCTGAAGGGTGCCAGGCGAAAATGTCCCAGTTCTCTTGTAGGAACTCTCATAGTGCGGCATCTACATCAGGGTTTAAATGTGCCCCGATGGAAGCTATTTTATTGGGGTTCGTTGGATGGACCTGGAATTTGACTATTTCGTCCGCCGGTTTAAAGGAAGTGGACTCGGATCTTTTGTCGAGTACCACGTTGTCTCTATTCACCGTGGAGCGCGGCGCAGTCAGTTCCTCAGCCGCTAGGGCTTCGGATAGTGACTCAAGGGCCAGTGCGGCTGTCTTGTTTTCGGCGCGGAGTGCTATGTCCCGTAATGGGGTATTGCTTGGAAGATTGTAAATGCTTCCCACCCTAGCAGAGCGTGATAACTGCTGCTGAACGGAGCCACATGGAACGTGACCTCTTCGGACCTGTAATTATCCAGCGTGCCAAACACCACATCTAGTGTGATTTTTCCTGTACAGCGCGCTTCCCGACTGGGGATTATTCCTCTAAAGGTTGTGCTTCTTCGCTTAATGCGGTTCCAGTCTATTTCCATTTTTTGAAGGGTTTCCTCATAAATGAGGTTCAATCCGCTGCCGCCGTCCATGAGTACCTTGGTAAGACGAAAGCTGTCCACTATTGGACTGAGGACCAATGCGGCTGGTGCTCGGGCTGTTCGGAATTTAGGTTCATCACTGGCGTTAAAGGTAATAGCCGTGTCACTCCATGGATTTATTGTTGCTACTTGGTAGACTTCGGCAAGGCTGCGGAGTGTCCTTTTTCACATATTATTTGATGCGAAAGTCTCGAAGACTGTTAATACCGTATTGGTGTCTCTGGGGTGGCTTTCTGTGGCCTCAGGAATTAGGAGATTTTCGCCAATTTTGGCCACCTGCCGGAGTATCCAACATGCTCTAAGGCTATGAGTTGGTGTGGCGTCCTCTGTACTGTGAGTTTTACAGGGTCCATTAAGCCATCCTTCCAATACGGTTCCATGCCCTGTAGAGGGTTTTTGCTTTTTGTTGTTTGACCCGGGTGTCTGGCGATGATGCACCCTTTTATTTCGGACTGGGTTTGCATTCAGGGCCGGATTGTCCCAAAATTTTATTTCGGTTTTCCAGGCGCTTTCCATCGCATAGTACTTTTGTACTATGGACGCCAAGTCAGCGAAGCGTGTAATATCACAGCGACTTATGGCGTTGAGGATTCCCTTGTCCATGCAATTATTGCAGAAGAATGAAATCGCGTCTTCCTCATGGCAGTCCTTTATCCTGTTCATAACCAGGAGGAATCTGGCCCAGTAATGATGTACTGTTTCTTCGGGCTCTTGCCTAATTTGGGATAGATCGCTAATGTTCGGGTGGGTGGGTGGAATTAAATTCGAAGCCTCACCCCATCTGAGGCTCAGAGGCCGAGAAATTTCCGAACTCGAAAATTTGGATTCCTGGATCTTGTCCAATGAATCCAGTCCGTCGCCTGACTCTAAGTTCAGGTCTTGAGTGATATCCTCCCCTCCGCGGGTATCCGGCTTGGAGGGATCGGGAATCCGGACTAATGAGTCCTTAAGATATATGAAGGGTCGCTGCACTGTCCCTCTACCACGGCAACGTGATGGGTGACTTGGGGAGAGTTAATCTCTCTCAGATCAGGTTTAGGCCCAATCTGGTCGTAATCCGTAGCGACTCCCAGGGCGGCGAAGCAATCCAAGAGCTCATTTATGGAGGAGAGCTCCATTGGATCAAACTGCTCGGCGAGTTCCGAGCTGACATGAAGATTGTTTTCGATGGCTCGAGAGGTCATCGTCGGCGCAGAAGCCGAACAGGCGGTCATAAGAAAACCACCTAGCCGGAGGGTTTGGCCGACAGCCAAAGCTCCCTTAGAAATGGTGCCATCTTTAAAGACGGGGCGAGGCATCCTTCCTGATGGTGACGACACAGAGGAACTCTCAATGAAAGCACCAATGTCGGTGTCAAAACCGGCGGATCTCTGGTAGGGGGTCCCGAACTGTGCGTCTAGGCCGGATGGTAACAGGAGGCAAGGGACACGAAGTTTTACCCAGGTTCGGGCCCTCTCGATGGAGGTAAAACGCTACATCCTGCTTGATTAATATTGATGATATGGGTAGTACAAGAGTAGATCTACCACGAGATCGGAGAGGCTAAACCCTAGAAGCTAGCCTATGGTATGATTGTTGTTATGTATGTCGTCCTATGGACTAAAACCCTCCGGTTTATATAGACACCGGATAGGGTTAGGGTTACACAAAGTCGGTTACAATGGTAGGAGATCTACATATCCGTATCGCCAAGCTTGCCTTCCACGCCAAGGAAAGTCCCTTCCGGACACGGGACGGAGTCTTCAATCTTGTATCTTCATAGTCCAGGAGTCCGGCCGAAGGTATAGTCCGGCTATCCGAACACCCCCTTATCCAGGACTCCCTCAACCGCTATACCATATGATGAAGAAAACAGATCACTTTGTCTGGAGTGATGCTGCTAATCAAGCATTTGAGGACTTAAAGAAATAGTTGATTGATCTGCCCGTTCTTGCTGCTCCTATTGATAAGGAGCCTTTGTTGTTATATGTGGCTGCCAATAGCCGAGCGGTTAGTGTTTCCATTGTAGTGGATAGGAAGGAAACATGCAAAGAATACCCGGTTCAACGGTCGGTTTACTATATCAGTGAGGTCCTTATTGAGTCCAAAAAGAGGTATCCACATTGGCAGAAGCTTGTGTATGGGGTTTTTATGGCTAGCCGGAAGCTTAAGCAGTATTTTCTGGGTCATCCAATCATTGTGGTTAGTTCTGTCCCTTTAGGGGATATCATTCAAAATAGAGAAGCCACAGGGCGGGTAGCCAAGTGGTCCATTGAGCTTGGACCTCATGGTTTAAAGTATGTGCCACGTACATCCATCAGGTCTCAAGCACTTGTGGATTTTATCAATGATTGGACAGAATTGCAGATGCCCGAGGATAAGCCGGATAACACATATTGGACTATTCACTTTGATGGGTCCAAGCCGTTGGAAGGCTCGGGGCTGGAGTTGTATTAACTTCCCCACGAGGTGATAAATTTTCTTATGTTCTCCGACTGATGTTCCCTTGTACTAACAATGCAGCTGGGTACGAGGCCTTGCTCCATGGTCTTCGGATGGCTAAGGAGATGAGCTTAAGCTGGGTGAGGTGTTTCGGCGACTTAGATCTGGTGTCTCAGCAAGTTTCTGGCACTTGGAATTCTAAGGATCCACTCATGGCGGCTTATCATCGAGAGGTTGATGCTATCGCAGGTCACTTCAAGGGTTATCAAGTTGAACATGTTGGTCGCAGGAAAAATGAGGCGGCTGATGCTTTAAGCCGGTTAGGGTCTCTGCGTAAGCCGGTGCCACCTAACACTTTCCTGTCTATTCTACATAACCCTTCTGTCAAATTGCCTACAGTGAAGGATCTTGCTATGCCTGACCCGGAGGCACAACTGGTGGCGGCTCTTCACGCTATTCCTGACTGGACAGTTCCCTATTTGGCGTATATGACCCGGGGCGAATTACCTGAGGATGAAACTTTGGCCAGGCAGATAACCTGCCGGTCTAAGTCAATGACTATTGTTAATGGGGAATTGCATCATCGTAGTGTCACAGGGGCGTTTCAACGTTGTATTTCTCCTGAAGAAGGTTGTGAGATTCTATGGGAGATTCATGAAGGGGATTGTGGTCATCATGTTGGGTCTAAATCTCTTGTAGCCAAGGCTTTTCATCATGGGTTTTATTGGCTGACGGCGCACGCTGATGCAAAGGATCTAGTCAGTAGATGTGATGGTTGTCAGAAGTTCTCACGGCGCGCTCATGTGCCGGCTCAAGAATTGATGATCATTCCAATTACTTGGCCGTTTGCAGTCTGGGGGCTTGATATGGTTGGACCTTTCAAAAGGTCCAAGGACAAAAAAAGAAACACCTCCTGGTGACGGTTAATAAGTTTACAAAGTGGGTTGAAGCAGAGCCGGTCAGTAAGTGTGACCCGGCAACAACGATTCAATTCATGAAAAAGGTGATTTTTTGTTTTGTTTTTCCCCACAGTATCATAACTGATAATGGTACTAATCTATCCAAGGGTGCCATGGAGGAATTTTGTCAACGTGAGCATATCCGGCTTGATGTATCATCATCGGCTTACCCCCAGTCTAATGGTCAAGCAGAGATAGCTAATCAAGAAATCCTAAGAGGCATCAAGCCACGGCTTATGGTTCCTTTACAAAGGATGCCAGGGTGTTGGGTGGAGGAGTTACCCTCAGTATTATGGAGTATCAATACTACCCCCAACAGATCTATGGGTTACACGCCTTTCTTCATGGTTTACGGAGCAGAGGCGGTTCTCCCTAGTGACATCCGTCATGACTCGCCCTGTGCGGTGGCTTATGTTGAAGTTGACAATGAAAAAGCACGTCAGGATGCACTTGACCTTTTAGATGAGGAGCGTGACATCGCGGCGGCTCATTCGGTGATTTACCAGCAAGATCTGCGCCATTATCACAGTCGCCGGGTTAAAACCAGAACTTTTCAAGAAGGTGACCTGGTGCTCCGGCTTATTCAGGATCAGACTGATATGCATAAATTATCCCCACCTTGGGAAGGGCCTTTTGTGGTCAACAAGAATTTGAATAATGGATCATACTACCTTATCGATGTTCAAGACCACAAGGACTCGCGCACGTCGGAGGAGGAGACCCGTCGGCCGTGGAATATTGCTCATCTTTGGCCTTACTACACTTGAGCCACCGGCTCTTACAATGTATATATTATGATGATTATAATAAAGCCGGCATCCCTGATATTGCAGGGCCTCTGTCGTTTCGTTTCCAAGAGTAACGAGTTTTTTTCATTCTAAATGGCCATTTGGGGGCTTCCTGCTCATTGAGCATAGCTGTGAATATCCCTCTTGATCCGCGCAATGCCACACCTCTAAATGGTCACTTGGGGGCTTCATGCTCATCGAGCATAGCTGTATATCCCTCTTGATCGGTGCAATGCTAGAAAGCACTTGGGGGCTTCCTGTTCAAACATAGGTGTATTCACCAAAGAGAACATAGCGTTACTACCCTTGTGAGCTGGGTTGGAACACCAGGTGTATTCACAAAAACATTCCGGGTTCTCCTGCTTTGTAGAGTCTGCCACTCCACCCGGGTAATCCCGAAATGACAAGCCGAACTCTTGACAAGTGAATCTTACATAGACCCTGAACTTTTCAAGGTTAAAACGGCGATCATGTGAGGCCGGATTCACAAAGTGTAAAAGGTTAACTCAGTGGCTTGGCGGCCCATGAAAGCCTTGGAGCTTTAGGCTTCACGGCCTATGAAAGCCTCGTTTTCTTGCTTTCATTCATTTTTTGAACATTTTTGGATTTCTCTTGGTATCATACTGACATATGATTTAAAATGATTCAGGCTATATAGCCTCGATTTTTACAGCTCATATTTGAGTATATCCGTGGTTTCTGATAACCCGGCCCGGCTTTGGACAATAAGTCGCCAGTATATGATGATATTAAATACTTGGAAGTATTGTCTTCTAAGTTTTGGGTTATAACCCTTACTGCAATGGTATGGTAAGCCGGCAGTTTAATCACATATCACAGGTATGATATTTGCATCATATCTAATTATGATTGAACCGACCCTACTTATGCACTGTTTTAGTCACTAGTGGTTTTATATGGGTATTACGACCCGTCCTGCGGTAAACCGTTAGGGCGCTTGTGATTTACTTGTGTGCAGGGTAATGATTAATCTCACCGGCATAAATCGATGTTGTCATAAGCATAAAATGGTAGCTTTTCAAATGGCGGGTCAAACAGTGTTGCACAAAGCAAAGACATGCACGATGGCACGACAGATCAAAGTTTCACTAGCCTATTACATGACTTATTGAGCCAAAAAGATCAAGTGTTTTCAAAGGATCAAATATGTAAACCGCCCGATGGTTCACTCTTCTTGGCCTTGATGACTTGAGGCTTCTGGATCATCCTTCTCTGGTTCTTCGTTCTCCGCCGTCTGGAAGTTGGGTGATGACCAATCAATGCCATGTAAGGCATGGAATTCAGCTTCATCATCTATAAGATTGGACGGGTCAACTTCAGGGGCGAAAGTACACTTACAGATTGGGGCAATCAGATCCATCACGTTATAAGCCGGCGTGGGCTTCTTTTGATTTTCTGCATCATAAGCGGGCTTATATTTTGATAGATTTGTCTCATTAGCAATCAGAGTCGCCAGATGACGTATTTCCTTCACGTAGGCAGCAAAGTCCTTCTGATCAAAAGAAGTGTCATCTTCTTTCAAACTTCGATACCCAGTAGCTACCTCCGCTGGGTCTAGCTCTGGTACCCATGCCTTAGCATGGCTCAAGGCCGTCACGGCTCCAGCTCTTGCACATGACCGTTTTATCTCTTGAATCCTCGTAGGCGAAATTGACAATTTTTCAACACGTCACTCAGCAGATTAGGTCCTTGATTTGTTAGAGAAATCATGGCTAGCATGTGTTGAGCTCCGGTATATAGTTGTTCAATAAGTGTATATACAACTTTAAGCTTCACCAGTGTATCTTGACTAAGGTTGCTACTCCTCGGAACTGTGTAAACAATTATGGAAATGATCAGCGGAGGTTTATGATATAGAAAGAAGAGATTCAATTTTGATGCTGGCGAGGCGGCTCACCAAAAATAGCAGAAACCATCTGGGATACATGGTGTTTTAAACTGGTAAGCTCAATGGTCACATTTTGAAGATCAGCTTCTGCTTTTTCGGCCCGCTGCGTTGGAGCAGTTTTCTCCTTGGCCCAGGCGGTTCTTTCAGCATCAAAACTAGTTTTCAGCTTTTCTGTTTCCTCCAGAATAAATTTGAACTTTGATTCGGCTTTCCGGGTCTCAGATTCTTGAACCTCCAGCCGAGTTTTCATATCCGCCAATTCTGATTGAAGTTGAGCAGTGCCGTTCTGTATAAAGCACAGATTTGGAATCACATTAATATCCGGGTTACAGGAATATCAGTCCCAAGCCTTTTGCAAGAAACAACACTTAGCACTTGGGGGCTAATGCCCACCGAAAAATTCTTCATACAATGGTTTATATGACTAAGTCCCAAGCACTTAGCAAGCAACAATACTTAGCACTTGGGGGCTAATGCATATTGGATCATATTACATTACTACTTTATGATGACCCGGTAATGCCGCAGACAACCACAGCTGGCTCATGCGGGCTACATGAGTAAGTTCTGATCATTAAATAATAGTAAGTACCGGTTTATTCATGCTGATTAAACCGACCCTTGGGGGCTACGGATGCAATGTTAATCATTCAAAATCCTATTTAACTCTAATGGTGAAAGCTAACCTGGCAAGGATTCTACCAAAGATGTTTTTTATACTCATGGCTACTCTAAGTCTACAACATATTCAATCATATCATATGCATTAGACTTGGGGGCTGACGGGATATACATACTGTATTAAGCCAGAGTTCATACCTCATATTTCTGGGGCATCTATCTCACCATATCAATCTCAAGATCGCGGCTGGTATGGACTTGATTGAGATAACCAGAGAGTACTTCATTGGCGCTTAGTTGATAGTAGTCAGCAATATCAAATCTCACTTTTCGCCTTTCGAGTTACTCCTCCTTGGCAGAGTGCTTGGCCAAGACAGTGGGTTGTCCCCATTCTTTAAAGCCGGCCCCAGTGATTACAATATCGTCAGTGGATGATCCTGGCGGTTTAATGGGCCTCAACGATTCAGTGTTCAAAGGATTGATATTTGTGTGGTCATGGGAGAGATCAGGAATTTCTGGCGGGGCATCATAGGCAGGCTCTTCTGGTTGTTTTTCAGAAGCGTCTGATGTTGGTACGTGTTGCTCCAGTTCAACGACTTTAGGATCTTCAGTCGGCTTGGTCACCTTTGCCTTCTTACTAGGCTTTGCTTGTCCACTGCACGGGTTATGACAAGTTAGTATAAATATAAGAGCATAAGGAGGCAGAGAATAAAAAGAAATTATTGTTACCCAGGGGCAGTTTTGAAAGCCGGCAGCTGGGTCTGTGATGAGTCGCCGAAGGAAGAGCGACAAGCCTCCTGGTAGTTTGAATTGGAACAATTAAGTGGCTGGCTAATGAGACCTGACAGTGGATAAGAAGAGTTTAAGTTCGGAAGGACCTCGTTTCAGCATTTTCACGGAGCTGGAGTATTCGGGTAAGCCGGAGGATAATTCTTCAGCTCCGCTAGTCCGAGTCTATCATTGGTTGTCGTGCTACTATTGCTTCAAAAGAAAGTGAGGATCCAAATGAGCTAAGGGGTGTGCAAAGCTTACTTTCTGGGTTACGTGTCGCATTTTCTGTCTTGGCAAAGGTGCTGAGCCGGAGGAAATAATAGTTACCCTTCTTCAATTGCTTAGCTAGCCCCCATGTCATCCTGATAATAATCAGTGTCAACAAGGTGATTGAAAAAGGAGCCAAGGGAGTCAAGGGCTACCTCCGACTCAGAGCTTTCATTCAGTTGAAACATATCAGAAGCACTTGATTTCTTCTTAGTTTTCTTGATAGTTTTCTGGGCGGCTTTCTTGGCAGCGCTGGCCTTTTTGGCAGCTTCATGGTCATATTGCTTTTTCCAAAAGTCAGATTCAGCCTGTGAAAGTCATCAAAGTTGAGTTAATAGAATACTTGAATAATGAAATGAAAGTAAGTAATGTAGAGACTCACATCCGGTGGCGGGTTAAGTTTGCAAAAAGGGTTCAGACCCACTTTGCCGCAGTCTTCCGGATCTTCATTCAGAAGGGACTTTATCATCAGTTAAACGCAAGGAACTATTGCACAGTGGATCGTTTATACCACCCGTGTAAGAACACATTAAGCCGGGTCGGCGGCTCAAGGGTATAATACGCCAAGAAACCCAGCACCGAACCAAGTCAATGCTAGTTAACCCATTACCTAGCAGAGCCTTGACCCTTGCAATGGTGGGGGAAAGCTTTGCATGCTCAGCAGCAGTAAGTTTTTCGGGAAGACTATGCTTTGGGTCAAGATGCTGGACACGGTAACCCGGCAGTGGATTCTCATCAGCCAGAGATACCCTTGCAGTAAAACCATGTCTGGTTCCAATCTTTGGGGTGACTCGGCAAGCAAGCATATGGGAAGATATCACATCTTCTTTGTTGAATTGAAATTCCGCCAAGTTCCAAGCTGGGTCCGTTCGTAAACTCGTTCTGGCGGTTCAAATAAAAATATTCTCTGAAGAGTTCAACACTAGGTTCCTCTTGAAGGTATACTTCGCAGAAAACTTGAAAATTGCAAATGTTTGACACGGAATTGGGTCCGATGTCTTGAGGATGGAGCTGAAAGAAGTGCAGAATGTTTGAAATTTTTTTGATCTGGGCAGTGAGAAGCCCCGATTCACGTGATCAGTAAAAATGATGACTTCACCATCCTTTGTGTGAGGTCTTTCTTCACTTGGTTTGGGGGCGCGCCAATGTATGATATCTTTTGCTGGTAAATGGACGATTTTGACAAAATCTTTGGGTGTGTTCTCAGTGACAATGGAGGGAACCCAATTACATGAGGTGACTGTCTTCGGCGGCATTGTGAAGAAAGAAGCCTGAAAGAAAGTAAATTTTGCTGGTTCAAGTTGATTCATTAAGCCAGAAATAAAACGTTACAATATGTATTCAAATTGGCGGCTTAAGTGGGGCCTAATGATATATGGATAGTTATAAATCGATGATGTAAGCCACCATGACAACAATGGTATTCAAGATCTGTCAAGAGTGAATTCTACTAAGTGTTGAAGCAAACAAGTTTCATAGATTGATGCTAGGATTTCAGATCTACGATGCTTCGGATAATGGAAAATATTTTTGACCTAAATTACAGTGCTCAAGCAGTTCATATGTTCAGATGGGTATTTTCTTACGCGGAGGAGACGATCTAATAACGGAAACAAGGATCACGGCTACCGCCGTACAGGAGAAGTGCTAGGTTTGGATCAAAGTTACCAGTTACAGCAAAGAACAAGGATGAACTCTGAACAACCTCGAGAAACCCTAATGGAAGATCTATAGTGGAGAAAGGAGAGGCACTTACAGGATCCACTCAACAATGGAGAAGATGTCGCGGTTGCTCTGGTCTCGTTCAGGTCGATGCAGCGCCCGAAGTTCAGGAAGCGGATGAGTTCGGCGGCGGCGGTGCTCAAGCGTGCAGGTGCGTCGCAAAGAGAGAGGTTGAAGATGAGAAGAAGGGGGAAATGGAAACGCTGTCGGACCCTATTTATAAGGAAAAGGGGTAAAAGGCGAGCGCGAGAATCGAGGAGGCTAAAGAGTGATTATTTGGCTGTTCCAAGGCCTCAATTTTCAGAATGGTTATTAAAGATAAGGATCTATTAGATATGTTCGGTATTGTGCGAAATTAATGGCAGATGACGTCATGGTGTTTTTCCATAATTCCAGGAATGATGTCATGGTGGGTAACAATATCTTGTGAGAACAGGTGAAGAAGGATTTTTCCTAAGTGTTGAAGATTGACATGAACAAAGTTCAAATCAACTTGGGGCCTAATGTTGGGGATATAACTATTAGGTACGACCCACCCAGGAGGGGCCGGGTTATACCAACGGCGGTTCATTATCTTTAAGCCCATGAAGGTATCGAAGATGGAAGTTCATGATGACGACTTATTAAGAGCCCAAGGCCCGAAGGCGGCTTAAGGCCCATAGGTGTAAACCATCATATATGTATGACTTGTATTGTAAGGCATGTGTATTTGGTTACCAAGCCAGACATGTTGTTATGAACCGGTTCGGGACTCTGTAAGCCGCAGGGCATCAACCTGAGTATATAAAGGGGCGACCCGACGACAGTTTAGGGCAAGAGATAACAAATCTAAAGCTAGGTCAAGCATATTCTCTCCCTGGTAATCGAGACATAGGCAATACCACCTCAACTGGATTAGGCCTTTACCTTCACCGCAAGGGGCCGAACCAGTATAAACTCTTTGTGTCCTTTGTCCCATTTAACCCCTTTAAGATAACCCTGTTGCGATGGCTCCACGACTAAGTTCTTTTGCTAGGACATATGCCGTGACAATTCCATGACATCCTTCCTCAAACACATGCACCCAATCTCCCGATCCCCCACCTTCTTCCCCGCGGGGGCACCCACACCCACCTTCTTCCCTGCTGTCCCCACCCCACCATCTTCCTCGCCGGGGACCCCGCATGTGACACCTGGATAATTAAGCTACAGTAATTCTATGCTAACGATGCCACGTCACTTTGATTACTATTGCTAATCTCGCGTTAGTTCGAAACCGGTTCAAATTCAAATTCAAAATCAAGCAAACAATATAAGTTTTCAAATATTAAAACTAAAATGTTCAGAGAGAGCCAGATAATGCATAGGTAATTATGGAGGAGAAACCATGCTTTTATAAAAAAAAAATACTCTAAAAGGAATAAAACAGTAGCAAAACAACCATAAATTAAATCATTTCATTTAAAGAAAATTATGATGAAATTATCTTGCCTCAAAACCTTTTCATGGCAGTGCTAAATATTGCAAAGTATTTATGTGGCACAATTCGATATTTTACAAAAGTCTTTTTGTTGCCTGGCAATTTGGAAAACAGAAAAGAAATTACAAAAAGAAAAGAAACAGGGAAATCTACTCTGGACTGGGCCTTAGTCCACAGTGCAGGCCCAACCCACCAGTGGATCTTCCCCTTCCTACTGCTCACCGGCGACGCGGTGGGCGCCCGTGCGACGTCCCTGGCTCGGATCGACCACGGGGCAACCATCCGCTGCATCCCCAATGACCTACAAGATCCCCTCGACCCCCTGGCGAACCCTAGCTCGCCACTCCTCCCTTCCTTTGCTCGGCCCCCTTGTTTTCGTCATCACCGACGCTGCCGTTGTTGTGCGCCGCTCGATCCCGCGGCCACCGTCCTTCTCTCGCCCTGCCGCCATGCTATAGGGCTTCGCCGTCGTCTCCCACGTCGTTTGGTGCCAGCCATTCGAGCCGGGAGCACCTACGTCGAGCCTGGTGGCATCGTCTTCTTCCCGTCGTCCGCTCCGGTCGCCGTCATTGGTCGTTGAATCGGCTGGCCTCTGCTGCTCCTAAGCCTCCGTCGGGCCTTCGTGTGCCTCCCCGGTGAGCATCCTCTCCTTTCCCCTCTCTCAGTGCTGCTTGTAGACGCCCATAGCCGGCACTACCATTGCCACCCGAGCTTTGCTCTGCCGCGGTGCTCGTCGTTGTCGCTACCGACGATAACGAGCTTGCCCGAGCACGCAACTGTGCTCAGCGCATCCTTAGGAGCCCGAAGCCACTGCCCGCTCACCTCGTCGTGCCCTACATCGCGGTACCCGACCACGCCCGTACTCCAGTGCATGCTCGCGAGCTCACCGCCGTCGAACCCGACCACCCCAACCTATGCCACCGCCACGAAACGACGCGGCTCCTTCGCCTCGTTCGAACGCGCCCTTGCGCCCGTCAAGTGGTGCCCCCTAGCTGGTTCTCGACGCGGCCAGTGCGACACCGCCACGTTTTTGCGTCGCCGCCGGCGAGTCGCCGGACACAGCCGACGTGGCACACCCGGGGCCCATCCGTGGTTCGCTGCAGATGGGTCCCATGGGCCCTGTTGACCATATTGACTTGGTCAACATGCTGACTCAGCTGCCTAGTGCCACTGACAGATCGGTCCCACCCTTTATTAACCAAACCACATTTTTAAGATAATTTAGTTTAATTAGTTTAATCTAATTACCCAATGACAAGTGGGCCGAGTAGGTTAGTTGACTAATTTAGTTTAGTTCTTAACACTGTTAACCCCCGCTATCATTGACATGTGGGTCCCAGATGTCATCTTGACCAGCCAACTCGCAGGTTGGCTGCTGATGCCAAGGTGACGTCATGCAGGCGCATTAAGTTCTTTTTGAACTAAAAATAATTCCAGAAATTGATTAAAAACTTTGATAAGTCATATATATTAATCTGTAGCTCGGATGAAAAAACTTTGTACATGAAAGTTGCTCAGAATGACGAGACGAATCCGGATATGCAGCCTGTTCGTCCGCCACGCATCCCTAGCATAGTGAACACGCAACTTTCCCCCTTTGATTCATCTGTCCGAAAACGCGAAACACCGGGGATCTTTTCCCGGATGTTTCTCCCCTTCACCGGTACCACCTCATACCGCGTTAGGGCACCCCTAGCACCGCTACTTGTCATGCATCATCATGCATTTGTTTGCATTGTATTTATTGTTTCTTCCCCCTCTTCTCTCGCTAGACACCGAGACCGACGCCGTTGCTACCTAGTACGACTACGGTGTTGACGACCCCTCCTTCTCGGCTGAGCTTCCAGGCAAGCCCCCCCCCCTTGATCACCAGATATTGCCTACTCTCCTCTATACTGCTTGCATTAGAGTAGTGTAGCATGTTACTGCTTTCGCTTAATCCTATCCTGATGCATGGCCTGTCATTGTTGCTACAACTATTGATACCTTACCTGCAATCGTACATGCTTACTATAGGTTGCTAGCACTTCATCAGTGGCCCTACATTCTAGTCCGTCTGCCATGCTATACTATCGGGCTGTGATCACTCGGGAGGTGATCACGGGTATATACTTATACATATATACATGCTATACAGGTGGTGACTAAAGTCGGCTCGGCTCATTGAGTACTCGCAAGTGATTCCGATGTTGGGGGCTGAAGGGGCAGGTGGTTCCACCCAGGTAGTGGTGGGCC
Organism: Triticum aestivum; assembly: GCF_018294505.1. Lineage (NCBI taxonomy): Eukaryota > Viridiplantae > Streptophyta > Magnoliopsida > Poales > Poaceae > Triticum > Triticum aestivum. Next base: position 91,165,396 of record NC_057803.1, on the reverse strand, counting down.
TAGGTTCCCAGCGGCCCCGGACTGTTCCTTTGAGGCGGAGCAACAGGGCAGGCAGAGACCACCTAGGAGAGAGGTGGTCCTGGCCCTGGTCGGCGTTCACGTTTACTTCAAAATAACACGCTTAACAAGATCTGGGTATTTGATCTGAGTCTGGCTACTGGCCTATACGCACTAACCAACTACGCGGGGACAGTTATGGGCACTCAACATCGTGGTATTAGCGGAAGCCTTCGTGACATCAGCGACTGAGCGGCGCGTGCCGGGTTGGACTGGAACGCTTTGCTCTTGTATAAGGGAGGCTAGGTCTGCTCACCGGTCGCGTTCGCAACGTGCAGGCGTGCAATGGGCGATGGGCCCAGACCCCTGCGCCATAGGATTTAGACTGACGTGCTGACCTCTCTGTTGTGCCTAGGTAGGGCTGCGACATGTTGATCTTTCGAGGCCGGGCATGACCCAGACAAGTGTGTCCGGACAAAGTGGATCGAGCGTGTTGGGAAATGTGGTGCACCCCTGCAGGGAAGTTAAACTATTTGAATAGCCGTGATCTTTGGTAACAGGACGACTTAGAGTTGTACCTTGACCTTATGACAACTAGAACCGGATACTTAATAAAACACACCCTTCCAAGTGCCAGATACAACCGGTGATCGCTCTCTCACATGGCGACGAGGGGAGGATCATCGGTTAGGATTATGCTTTGCGATGCTACTTGGTTAACTTACCATCTACTCTCTTCTTCTGCTGCAAGATGGAGGTTACCAGAAGCGGAGACTTCGATTGGACTAGCTATCCCCCTCTTATTCCGACATTCTGCAGTTCTGTCCACATATGTTACCCCCTTTTCCATTTGATACCAATACATACATATGTAGTGTAGCTCCTTGCTTGCGAGTACTTTGGATGAGTACTCACGGTTTCTTTTTCCCCCTTTTCCCTCTTCCTATACCCGATTGCTGCGACCACACGATGGAGCCCAGGAGCCAGACGCCACCGTTGACGACGAATCCTACTTCTATGGAGGTGCCTACTACTACGTGCAGGCCGCTGATGACGACCAGGAGTAGTTTAGGAGGATCCCAAGCAGGAGGCATGCGCCTCTTTCGATCTGTATCTCAGTTTGTGCTAGCCTTCTTAAGGCAAACTTGTTTAACTTATGTCTGTACTCAGATATTGTTGCTTCTGCTGACTCGTCTATGATCGAGCTCTTGTATTCGAGCCTTTGAGGCCCCTGGCTTGTAATATGATGCTTGTATGACTTATTTTATTTGTAGAGTTGTTTTGTGATATCTTCCCGTGAGTCCCTGATCTTAATCGTACACGTTTGCGTGTATGATTAGTGTACGATTGAATCGGGGGCGTCACAAGTTGGTATCAGAGCCGACTGCCTGTAGGAATCCCCCTTCCACACTCCTTGGCCGAAGTCGAGTCTAGACATTACAAAACTTTTGCTAACATGGTTGTGTGCCTTACGGGCCCACGTCGCCATTGGGTGGTACTAGGATCTCTCCCCTATTCGGGTTAAATGTTTTTCTCTCTAAAAAGACTAACTTTAGGTTCTCGTAAATAATTTCTCCCGGAGAGCCCTTCACTCCAGATGATCGCTTGCTGCACCAGAAGATTCCGAAGATACTCTCCGAGGTTTCCCTGAGGCCCTTCTGCCCACCGACTTTACAATCCCCTACCACCGATATACCCTTATGGATAACTACCTACAATTGTCGTTCATACCTTCATTCTCAGTTGCTCTTGTTATTACAAGATGCCCTAACTTGCTCTCCGTTGTTCCGAAAATCCTTTAAGCTTGCTGTCTTGCGGTTCTTTACCACATGAATACCCCTATTGAAGATTCCTCGCACTTATTGAGTATCCATTCATCCCCAGTTGTTCGTATGCTTCATAAGATACTCTGAAATACTATCCGAACTTCTGAGCATCCTCTTCGAACTATTGCTCTGCAAATACTTGTATGCTTACATTATGGATGCTCCCATATCACTAGCAATATTCACTAGTATCTTTGAGACTATCATTTTGATCCTATTGATTCAACATGTGTGCGAATGCACACAATCATCAATCAACCCTTCTAAATTATCTTTCCAGCTCAGCCGTCATTTTGAACATGAGTTGGTTCTCGACCAAACTATTTGTCGTCGATTCTGCCTCTGGTCTATTCAGTTTATCCATCCTTGATCAGAGCGTCTGCTTCTGATCCTTCGTTTTGGAAATCATAAATTCCTTTGTTAACTAAGCATCAAATTATTCGGATGTTCTATAATTCTGACGCCCTTGCATTATTTCTTCCTTTGATTGAGTATCGATACTCACATCAGCTCCATTGTGGATCGCTCGATCCATTGTTGGATTTCATCCGACATCGTCCTTCATAATCAATAACCTTGTGAGCCTTTCCCCGGGTATATAATGCCTTTGGTAAATTGTATCCTCTGCTTTGTCAACCATGCTCTACTTTTGAGCTTGTGTTATTTACTCCTGAAGTTCGTGGTATATGTTCTAAGAAGCCCCGATGACTGGAACCTATGCCTTCCGTAATATGTGTGAACTCGAAAGTTTTCACGAGTCATACTCTTTTGGTATTTTGTCAGATAAAATTTCAATATTACAACTTCTTCGAAAATGAGAAGTGAGTGAAAGGTTATGCATTGGAGAAGTGGGAGTCGACCTTGAACTTTGTGTTCATTCCCATGGACCCGATGTGGAACTTATCATGGAAGCTTCTTGAAAAACTTTTAATTAGTTGGATAATTCTTCCGGTGTCTTTGAATTGGATCCCTTGCAACTATGGTTTCGGCCATGTTGATATTCCTTGATTCCTTTTCTCGGACAAGTTAAAGTACTTGTCTTTTGCAGATCAATACACTTGTCAACCCTCTATTTTTCTCTACCTCCGAGTATTACCCTCTGGTATCTTGATAATATCATCGAGCCATGTTGCTTATTATGAGCCTTCATCGAGTATTATTCCTCACCGATTCCAATGTTTCCTGGTTCCGAGTTGTTAGTCACCCGAGGACACCGATAACTAAATCGGGTCTGCACCACGATTAAACAACTCTTAGTAATCTCCTTTACTCACGAGTTTGTACTCGAGCATGTCAATCCTAGCCTGATCGTCTATCACCTTGTTCTAACTTTTAAACTTTGCCAATTGGTCCTTATTCCCAAAGCACAGCTTTCGACAATGAGCTAAGCTTACGTCAATCTTCCTTGTCATATCATCTCGCCTTGAACAACAAGCTTGATTTAGAGTTTTTGTCGTACCCGTGGTTCCAATAACCTTGCGCTTCATCATTCCTTTGGCCTGATGTCATCGCCAATCGATTAAATCTTCATGAAATCTCTCGAGACATGTGTCGTGATCATCATTAGCATTTTGAGGCCTTCCAAGATATCTATTGAATTCTTGATGAAAAATACCATCCTTTTCCCTCGATGATTTGTGTTATCATCGACCACTTTATTGCCTTCCATTCAACACAAACTTGTCTGTGTTTTGTGTTATACTTTGAGTTCCATGCTATCCAGCTTATGTTATGTTCTACCTTGGAGTATTACCATCCCTTATGTCAAGAATGTTGTTAGAATTTCACCACCTCTTAACAATTCTTCATACAGGTGATACTTCTTGCCATATCCGTTCATCCCTTGGTCCCCGTGTTGTTTCTAACCGGAAAACTGACTATTGATCTATGATGCGCCACTTCCAAAGTTCTAGCAACCCTATTGCTTTGAAGTTAATGGTTGATATTTCATTCTTAGACCATTGGTTATCAAATCACCATTCTAACATTGATCATGCTACCTCTGCCCTTATTTCGAGCGCAACTTTCAACCAATGTTTAATTGTGTGTGTTTTCATCGAGCATACATCATTATATCATTTGATCCAACTAATGTTATCTCCTTGTTCACATGATTGTGGAAATCCATCTTTTGGAAATCCCAATGAATTGTGGCTGAGATCATCAGCCACCTCCTCATCCTCTCCTTGGTTTAATGATGAACGCATGATTCGAAACTTGCTTCCATAGTTCATTTCCTGAGAATCTTATAATGTTATCTCGTCAATTTGTGTTGCTCCTTTTCCTCTCAGGCATCCTGTGTCTGAGGTATCCTAACGCCAATTAGATCTGAATCTCGGTCACATATGGTGGTTCGAGCATCTTCCAAGATTCATAACATTGGTATTTATATAGCACGGTAAGGTGATGTCATACCTAGCACAACTGGCCGAAGGACCTATTGTTATGGTTCTTCCTTTTTAGCAAGGTTAACCATTCTTCCATGAGGAAATTATAAGACTTATTCTATAAGTTGTTCCAGATGAATCCTTTGAGTATCCAAAGTCCGACCTTTGCTTGAAGACCATGTCAATGCTATCTCGAAGCATGTCTGTGGTACTCTGATTTTCAACAAGAACATTTGGAGCACAATGCTAAATTCTCTTTATCAATTATCCAAACACCGTTGTATGGGTAATGTCATGAAATTTCTCTCCCCTTAGTGGCGCGCTACATCGGCGCCCGGATGTAGTGGAAAATGGGCAAGGGTCTTCACATTTGACTCGACGAGTGCGAAGGATAAGGAAGCTAGCCGAGCCTAGGAGGTTTCGCTTAGGTAGCTGGAACGTAGGGTCTCTGACAGGGAAGCTTCGGGAGCTAGTTGATGCAGTGGTGAGGAGAGGTGTTGATATCCTTTGCGTCCAAGAAACCAAATGGAGAGGACAGAAGGCGAAGGAGGTGGAGGATACCGGCTTCAAGCTGTGGTACACAAGGACGGCTGCAAACAGAAATGGCGTAGGCATCTTGATCAACAAGAGCCTCAAGTATGGAGTGGTAGACGTCAAGAGACATGGGGACCTGATTATCCTGGTCAAGCTGGTAGTTGAGGACTTGGTTCTCAATGTTATCAGCGCGTATGCCCCGCAAGTAGGCCACAATGAGAACACCAAGAGGGAGTTCTGGGAAGGCCTGGAAGACATGGTTAGGAGTGTACCGACTGGTGAGAAGCTCTTCATAGGAGGAGACCTCAATGGCCACGTGGGTACATCTAACACAGGTTTTGAAGGGGCGCACGGGGGCTTTGGCTATGGCATCAGGAATCAAGAAGGAGAAGATGTCTTAAGCTTTGCTCTAGCCTACAACATGATTGTAGCTAACACCCTCTTTAGAAAGAGAGAATCACATCTGGTGACTTTTAGTAGTGGCCAACACTCTAGCCAGATTGATTTCATCCTCTCGAGAAGAGAAGATAGGCGTGCGTGCCTAGACTGTAAGGTGATACCTGGAGAGAGTGTTGTACCCCAGCATAAGCTGGTGGTTGCTGACTTCCGCTTTCGGATTCGTGTCCAGCGGGATAAGCGTGCCAAAGTCGCTAGAACGAAGTGGTGGAAGCTCAAGGGGGAGGTAGCTCTAGCGTTCAAGGAGAGGGTCATTAAGGAGGGCCCTTGGGAGGAAGGAGGAGATGCGAACAATGTGTGGACGAAGATGGCGACTTGCATTCGTAAGGTGGCCTCGGAGGAGCTTGGAGTGTCCAGGGGAAGGAGAAGCGAAGATAAGGATACCTGGTGGTGGAATGATGATGTCCAGAAGGCGATTAAAGAGAAGAAAGATTGCTTCAAACGCCTATACCTGGATAGGAGTGCAGACAACATAGAGAAGTACAAGATGGCGAAGAAGGCCGCAAAGCGAGCTGTTGGTGAAGCAAGGGGTCGGGCATATGAGGACCTCTACCAACGGTTAGGCACGAAGGAAGGTGAAAGGGACATCTATAAGATGGCCAAGATCCGAGAGAGGAAGACGAGGGATATTGGCCAAGTCAAATGCATCAAGGACGGAGCAGGCCAACTCTTGGTGAAGGACGAGGAGATTAAGCATAGATGGCGGGAGTACTTCGACAAGCTGTTCAATGGGGAGAATGAGAGTTCTACCATTGAACTGGACGACTCCTTTGATGAGACCAGCATGCGTTTTGTGCGGCGAATCCAGGAGTCTGAGGTCAAGGAGGCTTTAAAAAGGATGAAAGGAGGCAAGGCGATGGGCCCTGATTGTATCCCCATTGAGGTGTGGAAAGGTCTCGGGGACATAGCGATAGTATGGCTAACCAAGCTTTTCAACCTCATTTTTCGGGCAAACAAGATGCCAGAAGAATGGAGACGGAGTATATTAGTACCAATCTTCAAGAACAAGGGGGATGTTCAGAGTTGTACTAATTACCGTGGAATTAAGCTGATGAGCCATACAATGAAGCTATGGGAGAGAGTCATTGAGCACCGCTTAAGAAGAATGACAAGCGTGACCAAAAATCAGTTTGGTTTCATGCCTGGGAGGTCGACCATGGAAGCCATTTTCTTGGTACGACAACTTATGGAGAGATATAGGGAGCAAAAGAAGGACTTGCATATGGTGTTCATTGACTTGGAGAAGGCCTATGATAAGATACCGCGGAATGTCATGTGGTGGGCCTTGGAGAAACACAAAGTCCCAGCAAAGTACATTACCCTCATCAAGGACATGTACGATAATGTTGTGACAAGTGTTCGAACAAGTGATGTCGACACTGATGACTTCCCGATTAAGATAGGACTGCATCAGGGGTCAGCTTTGAGCCCTTATCTTTTTGCATTGGTGATGGATGAGGTCACAAGGGATATACAAGGAGATATCCCATGGTGTATGCTCTTTGCGGATGATGTGGTGCTAGTTGACGATAGTCGGACGGGGGTAAATAGGAAGTTAGAGTTATGGAGACAAACCTTGGAATCGAAAGGGTTTAGGCTTAGTAGAACTAAAACCGAGTACATGATGTGCGGTTTCAGTACTACTAGGTGTGAGGAGGAGGTTAGCCTTGATGGCCAGGTGGTACCTCAGAAGGACACCTTTCGGTATTTGGGGTCAATGCTGCAGCAGGATGGGGGTATTGATGAAGATGTGAACCATCGAATCAAAGCCGGATGGATGAAGTGGCGCCAATATTCTGGCATTCTCTGTGACAAGAGAGTGCCACAAAAGCTAAAAGGCAAGTTCTACAGGACGGCGGTTCGACCCGCAACGTTGTACGGCGCTGAGTGTTGGCCGACTAAAAGGCGACATGTTCAACAGTTAGGTGTGGCGGAGATGCGTATGTTGAGATGGATGTGTGGCCACACGAGGAAGGATCGAGTCCGGAATGATGATATACAAGATAGAGTTGGGGTAGCACCAATTGAAGAGAAGCTTGTCCAACATCGTCTGAGATGGTTTGGGCATATTCAGCGCAGGGCTCCAGAAGCTCCGGTGCATAGTGGACGGCTAAAGCGTGCGAAGAATGTTAAGAGAGGGCAGGGTAGACCGAATTTGACATGGGAGGAGTCCCTTAAGAGAGACCTGAAGGATTGGAGTATCACCAAAGAGCTAGCTATGGACATGGGTGCGTGGAAGCTTGCTATCCATGTGCCAGAGCCATGAGTTGGTTGCGAGATCTTATGGGTTTCACCTCTAGCCTACCCCAACTTGTTTGGGACTAAAGGCTTTGTTGTTGTTGTTGAGGAGAATTGTGACGCCCGAATAATTAAGCTACAGTAATTCTATGCTAATGATGCCACGTCACTTTGATTACTATTGCTAATCTCGCGTTAGTTCAAAACCGGTTCAAATTTAAATTGAAAATCAAGCAAACAATAAAAGTTTTCAAAAATTAAAACTAAAATGTTTGCAGAGAGCCAGATAATGCATAGGTAATTATGGAGGAGAAACCACACTTTTATAAAATGTTTAAATACTCTAAAAGGAATAAAACAGTAGCAAAACAACCACAAATTAAATCATTTCACTTAAAGAAAATTATGATGAAATTATCTTGCCTCAAAACCTTTTCATGGCAGTGCTAAATATTGCAAAGTATTTATGTGGAACAATTCGATATTTTACAAAAGTCTTTTTGTGGCCTGGCAATTTGCAAAACAGAAAAGAAATTACAAAAAGAAAAGAAACAGGGAAATCTACTGTGGAATGGGCCTTAGTCCACAGTGCAGGCCCAGCCCACCTCTGGATCTTCCCCTTCCTACTGCTCACCGGCGATGCGGTGGGCGCCCGTGCGACGTCCCTGGCTCGGATCAACCACGGGGCAACCATCCGCCGCATCCCCAATGACCTACAAGATCCCCTCGACCCCCCGGCAAACCCTAGCTCGCCACTCCTCTCTTCCTTCGCTCAACCCCCTTGTTTTCGTCATCACCGATGCTGCCGTCGCCGTGCGCCGCTCGATCCTGCGGCCACCGTCCTTCTCTCGCCCCTCCGCCATGCTGTAGGGCTTTGCCGTCGTCTCCCACGTCATCTGGTGCCAGCCATTCGAGCCGGGAGTACCTACGTCGAGCCTGGCGGCATCGTCTTCTTCCCGCCATCCGCTCCGGTCTCTGTCATTGGTCGTTGAATCGGCCGGCCTATGCTGCTCCTAAGCCTCCGTCGGGCCTTCGTGTGCCTCCCCGGTGAGCATCCTCTCCTTTCCCCTCTCTCAGTGCTGCTTGTAGACGCCCATAGCCGCCACTGCCATTGCCACCCGAGTTTGCTCCACCGCGGTGCTCGTCGCCATCGCTACCGACGATAACGAGCTTGCCCGAGCACGCAACCGTGCTCAGCGCAGCCTTAGGAGCCCGAAGCCACCGCATGCTCGCCTCGTCGTGCCCTACATCGCGGTACCCGACCACACCCGTACTCCGGCGCCCGCTCGCGAGCTCACCGCCGTCGAACCCGACCACCCCAACCTATGCCACCGCCACGAAACGACGTGGCTCTGTCGCCTCATTCGAACGCGCCCTTGCGCGCGTCAAGTGGTGCCCCCTAGCCGGTTCCCGACGCGGCTAGTGCGACACCGCCGCGTTTTGGCGTCGCCGCCGGCGAGTCGCCGGCCACAGCCGACGTGGCACACCTGGGGCCCACCCGTGGTTCACTGCAGATGTGTCCCATGGGTCCTGTTGACCATATTGACTTGGTCAACATGCTGACTCAGCTGCCTCGTGCCACTGACAGATGGGTCCCACCCTTTATTAACCAAACCACGTTTTTAAGATAATTAATTTAATTTGTTTAATCTAATTACCCAATGACATGTGGGCCCAGTAGGTTAGTTGACTAATTTAGTTTAGTTCTTAACACTGCTAACCCCCGCTGTCATTGACAGGTGGGCCCCGGATGTCAGCTTGACCAGTCAACTGGCAGATTGGCTACTGATGCCAGGGTGACGTCATGCTAGCGCATTAAGTTCTTTTTGATAAGTCATATATATTAATCCGTAGCTCGGATGAAAAAACTTTGTACATGAAAGTTGCTCAGAACGACGAGACGAATCCGGATACGCAGCCCATTCGTCTGCCACGCATCCCTAGCATAGTGAACATGCAACTTTCCCCTTTGATTCATCTGTCCGAAAACGCGAAACACTAGGGATCTTTTCCCGGATATTTCTCCCCTTCACCGGTACCACCTCATACCGCGTTAGGGCACCCCTAGCACCGCTACTTGTCATGTCATGCATCGTCATGTATTTGTTTGCATTGTATTTATTGTTTCTTCCCCCTCTTCTCTCGCTAGACACCGAGACCGACACCGCTGCTACCCAATACGACTACGGTGTTGACGACCCCTCCTTCTCGGCTGAGCTTCCAGGCAAGCCCCCCCCCCTTGATCACCAGATATCGCCTACTCTCCTTTATACTGCTTGCATTAGAGTAGTGTAGCATGTTACTGCTTTCCGTTAATCCTATCATGATGCATAGCCTGTCATTGTTGCTACAACTGTTGATACCTTACCTGCAATCCTACATGCTCAGTATAGGTTGCTAGCACTTCATCAGTGGCCCTACATTCTAGTCCGTCTGCCATGCTATACTATCGGGCCGTGATCACTCGGGAGGTGATCATGGGTATATACTTATACATATATAAATGCTATACAGGTGGTGACTAAAATCGGGTCGGCTCGTTGAGTACCCGCAAGTGATTCCGATGTTGGGGGCTGAAGGGGCAGGTGGTTCCACCCAGGTATTGGTGGGCCCAGGTTCCCAGCGGCCCCCGACTATTCCTTTGAGGCGGTGCAACAGGGTAGGCGGAGACCACCTAGGAGAGAGGTGGGCCTGGCCCTGGTCGGCGTTCGCGTTTACTTCAAAATAACATGCTTAACGAGATTTGGGTATTTGATCTGAGTCTGGCTACTGGCCTATACGCACTAATCAACTAAGCGGGGACAGTTATGGGCACTCAACGTCGTGGTATCAACCGAAGCCTTTGTGACGTCAGCGACTGAGCGGCGCGTGCCGGGTTGGAATGGAACGCCTGCTCTTGTATAAGGGAGGCTAGGTCTGCTCGCCGACCGCATTCACAACGTGCAGGTGTGCAATGGGCGATGGGCCCAGACCCCTGCGCCATATGATTTAGACCGGCGTGCTGACCTCTCTGTTGTGCCTAGGTAGGGCTGCGGCGTGTTGATCTTCCGAGGCCGGGCATGACCCAGACAAGTGTGTCCGGACAAAGGGGATCGAGCGTGTTGGGAAATGTGGTGCACCCCTGCAGGGAAGTTAAACTATTCGAATAGCCATGATCTTCGGTAATAGGACGACTTGGCGTTGTACCTTGACCTTATGAAAACTAAAACTGGATACTTAATAAAACACACCCTTCCAAGTGCCAGATACAACCGGTGATCGCTCTCTCACAGGGCGACAAGGGGAGGATCATCCGTTAGGATTATGCTTTGTGATCCTACTTGGTTAACTTACCATCTACTCTCTTCTTCTGCTGCAAGATGGAGGTTACCAGAAGCGTAGACTTCGATAGGACTAGCTATCCCCCTCTTATTCCGGCATTCTGCAGTTCAGTCCACATATGTTACCCCCTTTTCCATTTGATACCAATGCATATATATGTAGTGTAGCTCCTTGCTTGCGAGTACTTTGGATGAGTACTCACGGTTGCTCTGTTCCCCCTTTTTCCTCTTCCTATACCCGATTGCTGCGACCAAACGATGGAGCCCAGGAGCCAGACGCCACTGTTGACGATGACTCCTACTTCTCTGGAGGTGCCTACTACTACGTGCAGGCCGCTGAAAACGACCAGGAGTAGTTTAGGAGGATCCTAGGCAGGAGGCCTGCGCCTCTTTCGATCTGTATCTCAGTTTGTGCTAGCCTTCTTAAGGCAAACTTGTTTAACTTATGTTTGTACTCAGATATTGTTGCTTCTGCTGACTCGTCTATGATTGAGCTCTTGTATTCGAGCCTTCGAGGCCCTTGGCTTGTAATATGATGCTTGTATGACTTATTTTATTTGTAGAGTTGTGTTGTGATATTTTCCCGTGAGTCCCTGATCTTGATCGTACACGTTTGCGTATATGATTAGTGTACGATTGAATCGGGGGCGTCACACTGCACCCCCACCTTCTCCTTCTTCCCCTAACGGCCCCCCACAACCCACGTTCATCCTTGCAGGCCCCCCACGAACCAGCCACCGTGGCCTCCAGCACCACCTCCACATCCACCGTCGACTGCCCAGAAAGCGCTGTGCCGCCGGCCACCCTGACTACCCCAATGTGAGCCCTTCCCCTTTCCTATTACTCCGCGTGGACCCCGGTGACCGACGGATCTGAGCCCCCTGCCCTCCCACGCCTTCTCCATGGCCTCCTCCCCCGCCAGTGGCTGCACTCGTCAAGCTCGACCTCGCTGGAACCCCACGGCGAACCCCGACCCCGACAGGACCCCACCCACCTCCAGTGGCTCGGACCACCATGCCTCCGCCACGAAACGGCCGCCGGCGACGACCAAGACCCAGGATCCAGGGCCACCCCGATGGGGCGCACGGCCTCACCTGCCCGCTACCATCCTTCTCCATTCTTTTTCTACAGGAGCACCACCTCAGCCCCCGCGCAGTGCGGGTAGTGTGCACGTGTAGTTCGGTGGGCGTGTGCGTGCAACACGTTGAGTGCGGGCGGCGCCGAATCCACGCCACCGAAGGTTGCCCGTAGTCCATGTTTCCAACGCGTGCAGCTCGCAGCCCGCTGATGTGCTGTGCAGTAGTGTGTGCTTGCTACAAGTGCGCCCATGAGGAATAGCAATCCACAACTGCTCCGTGTGTGCAGTTTGCGAGGCACGTGCCTGCAGATTTTTGGGTGGCGCGACCTTCTGATGTTCTCCCCTTTTGCAGGTCCTTCCCCAGCACCAGTAGCGTTGCCATGGGGGTCATTGACTCCAGTCAACGCGGTTGGGGACGGGTGGGGAGAGTTGACAACATGAGGAGGGCGCATGACATCGGCACGCAGGGCACCTGCCCACAACTGGTACATCCTTCCTCCCCCCTTTGCTTACTTCCCCTCGCCTTGAGCTGAGCTCCAATGCAATTTCTGACTGCAGTGGATGCCGACGCGTGATAGTCAGCGGGTTTCATCAGCTCAACGTCGATGATACAACAAGATCCCAGTGATCCGTGGAGCACGTGATGACGCCAGTGATCCCTGATCAATAGCGGCGATGATACCGATGCAGTTCAGAAAATGCAGTGCTCTGGTGCACTTTTCCGGGTCGCCCGGCTCATGTGTGCAGTTCACAAAAATGCCACTTTTTAATGTTGTTTTGTGTGAAATATCTGCACTGGCGACCAACATGATGTTCACTCACGATGCCATTCAACCCGTGCAAGTTTTTGGCTGATGCAGTTCAGTGCCCTCGTGTCATGTGCAGGCTCTCGGCTATAGTTCGTCATCTGAAGAAATGGGACAAACAAATGGCCCAAACCTCACTTCGTTTTGTTTATCCCCATTTTTCATTTTATTAAGCTAAATGCAGTTTGTGTGCATTGTGAGGTCCTCTGCTTGTTTGCGAAAGGTTCATTCAACTGTACAATGTCGTTCTTTTTGTTGCAATTTGATGCAGTTCCTTTTGTTTTGCTAATTTCCAGGGACGAGAAATTGTAACCAAATTCAATTGCATGTAGTAGTTCACTACTCTTGACCCTGCAGTGCAGAACACGTTCGAAATATATATATATATATATATATATATATATATATATATATATATATAGAAACTTGCAATCCAGTAATGTGAAACACATACATGATTTTGTTTTAAAAAGTGTTGTTCATATGGCATGGTGTTGTGGTTTATTCTTTTTGATCATGCGGTGCACTTTGCTCTAAAAAAGGGTCCACTGCGAAGGACTCTTTAGCACACTCCATTTAGAAAAAAAATGCATTTAGAAAAACATGCAATTGCAGTGCAGTCTGGTCTTACAAAAAGTCCTTCGTCTTACAAAAAGTCCACTACGAAGGACTTTTCAGTACACTCTATTTAAAACAAAGTGCATTTAAAAACATGTAATTGCAGTGCACTACGAAGGACTCTTTAGCACACTCCATTTAGAAAAAATGCATTTAAAAAACACGCAAATGCAGTGCAGTCTGGTCTTACAAAAAGTCCACAACGAAGGACTTTTCAGTGCTATTTAAAATAAAATGCATTTAATAAAACATGTAATTGTGGTGCACTGCGAAGGACTCTTCAGTACACTTCATTTAGAACTTCATCTATGAAATTTATGACTGACAAAAAAATCATGAAGCTCGCTTGCCCGTTTGATGCAGTGCGGTTTTCAGTCTAAAGCAGTGCCTTTTTCTGTCTGATGCAGTACATACCATGATTTTGATGTCGCGAAAAAACAGAGTGTCCGCATTTCGCTAAAATCAAAATTGTTCTTAAACCATAAGGAATTAGGGAGAGTGTTCCATATGAAAAAGTTGCACCTCATCGATATCTTTCCAACGTCGTATAGTTTGAATCATTCCGATCAGCGGTTTTTAAAAATTTCGCAAAAAACAGCCCCTGCCCCTCGTCGTCAGTTGCACGATTTTCGAAACTAACTAAAAACCGTAAGGAATCTCAAAAGCATTTACACATATGAAAGTTGCGCCTCATCCATAGCTTTTCAACGATATATTACACGCCTCGTTTCAACAAACGGTTAGAAAACTGGAGCGAAAACAGTAGCGGAAATTTGATTTTTTTAAATAGAATTTTGTGATTTAGTAAATTTGAAACTGCTCTTAAACCGTAACGAATTAGAGAAAATAATAGATATGAAAAAGATGCGCCTTGACGATATCTATCCAACGGTGTATCATTTGCTTCATTCCGGCGAGCAGTTTAGAAAAAACGCGAAAAAATGCTCGCTGCCACTCGTCAAGCGCCACACCATTTTCAAAACTGCTCTTAAATCGCGAGGAGTCCCGTAAAGTGTTCAACATGGCGAAGTTGCACCTAATCCATAGCTTCTCAATGGTATATTACACGCCTTGTTATGATAAACGATTTAAAAACTGGAGCAAAAATAGTACCGAGAAAACACCGCGTGCAGTTTTTTTCGACATGAAGTTCACTCGCATGAGTACTGCAGCACACTTGGTTCAAACAATGACGTGCACTTGCGTTGAGCGTGCAGTGCGGAAGTGTTATCGAAATAGTTATCCATAAGCACATTTTCAGACGGCCTAAATAACCCCACATGACCTTCTCCTCCTCAGCACAGTCGCCTCCTGCTGCAACCACCCTTGCCCACTACCGATACCCGCACCCCCACCTCCCGACCCTGGCAAACCCCCACCGCCGCCCACCGTCCATGCGCGCTGATAACCCACAAGTATAGGGGATCGCAACAGTTTTCGAGGGTAGAGTATTCAACCCAAATTTATTGATTCAACACAAGGGGAGCCAAAGAATATTCTCAAGTATTAGCAGCTGAGTTGTCAATTCAACCACACCTGGAAACTTAATATCTGGAACAAAGTGTTTAGTTGCAAAGTAATATGATAGTGGTGATAACGGTAGCAAAAGATAACAATAGTAAAAGTAATGTTTTTGGTATTTGGTAGTGATGATAGCAATAGCAACGGAAAAGTAAATAAGCGGAGAACAATATATGGAAAGCTCGTAGGCAATGGATCGGTGATGGAGAATTATGCCAGATGTGGTTCATCATGTAACAGTCATAACCTAGGGTGACATAGAACTAGCTCCAGTTCATTGATATAATGTACGCATGTATTCCGAATATAGTCATACGTGCTTATGGAAAAGAACTTGCATGACATCTTTTGTCCTACCCTTCCGTGGCAGCGGGGTCCTTACGGAAACTAAGGGATATTAAGGCCTCCTTTTAATAGAGAACCGGAACAAAGCATTAACACATAGTGAATACATGAACTGCTCAAACTACGGTCATCACCGGTAAGTATCCCGATTATTGTCACTTCGGGGTTAACGGATCATAACACATAATAGGTGACTATATACTTGCAAGATAGGATCAAGAACACTCATATATTGATGAAAACATAATAGGTTCAGATCTGAAATCATGGCACTCGGGCCCTAGTGACAAGCATTAAGCATAGCAAAGTCATAGCAACATCAATCTTAGAACATAGTAGACACTAGGGATCAAACCCTAACAAAATTAACTCAATTACATGATAGATCCCATCCAACCCATCACCGTGCAGCAAGCCTACGATGGAATTACTCACACACGGCGGTGAGCATCGTGAAATTGGTGATGGAGGATGGTTGATGATGACGATGGCGACGGATTCCCCTCTCCGGAGGCCAGAACGGACTCCAGATCAGCCCTCCCGAGAGGTTTTAGGGCTTGGTGGCGGCTCCGTATCGTAAAACACAATGATTTCTTCTCTCTGATTTTTTTCTCCCCGAAACTCAATATATGGAGGTGGAGTTGGAGTCGGAGAGGCAACAGGGGGCCCACGAGGTGGTGGACCCCCTGGCCTTCATCTTTGGCAGGTATTTTTCTTATTTTCTGAAAAGTGTCTCCGTGAAGTTTCAGGTCATTCCGAGAACGTTTGCAACTGCACATAAATAACACCATGGTAATTCTGCTGAAAACAGCGTCAGTCCAGGTTAGTTCCATTCAAATCATGCAAGTTAGAGTCCAAAACAAGGGCAAAAGTGTTTGTAAAAGTAGATACGTTGGAGACGTATCAACTCCCCCAAGCTTAAACCTTTGCTTGTCCTCAAGAAATTCAGTTGATAAACTGAAAGTGATAAAGAAAAACTTTTACAAACTCTGTTTGCTCTTGTTGTTGTAAATATGTAAAGCCAGCATTCAAGTTTTTAGCAAAGATTATAACTAACCACATTTACAATAACGCATAGGTCTCAAGTTTACTCATATCAATGGCATAATCAACTAGCAAGGCATAATAATAAAACTCGGATGACAACACTTTCTCAAAACAATCATAATATGATATAACAGGATGGTATCTCGCTAGCCCTTTCTAAGACCGCAAAACATAAATGCAGAGCACCTTTAAAGACCAAGGACTGACCAGACATTGTAATTCATGGTAGAAGAGATCTAGTCAAGTCATACTCAATGTAAACTAACAATAATGAATGCAAATGACAGCAGTGCTCTCCAACTGGTGCTTTTTAATAAGAGGATGATGACTCAGCATAAAAGTAAACAGATAGGCCATTCACAGAGGGAAGCAAGGATTTGTAGAGGTACCAGTGCTAGGTTTTGAAATAGAGGTGAATAACATTTTGAGCGGTATACTTTCATTGTCAACATAACAACCAAGAGATGGCGATATCTTCCATGCTACACACATTATAGGCGGTTCCCAAACAGAATGGTAAAGTTTATACTCCCCCTTCCACCACAAGCATCAATCCATGGCTTGCTCGAAACAACGAGTGCCTCCAACTAACAAGAGTCCCAGGGGGAGTTTTGTTTGCAATTATTTTGATTTAGTTTGCATAAAGCATGGGATTGGGCATCCCAGTGACCAGCCATTTATCTCGTGAGTGAGGAGTGGAGTCCACTCCTCTTGAGAATAACCTGCGTAACATGGAAGATACAGACAACCCTAGTTGATACATGAGCTATTCGAGCATACAAAATAGGATATTTATTTGAAGGTTTAGAGTTTGGCACATACAAATTTACTTGGAACGGCACGCAGATACCGTATATAGGTAGGTATAGTGGACTCATGCAGAATAACTTTGGGGTTTAAGGAGTTTGGATGCACAAGCAGTATTCCCGCTTAGTACAGGTGAAGGCTAGCAAAAGACTGGGAAGCGACCAGCTAAAGAGCGACAATAGTCATGAACATGCATTAAAATTAATCAACACTGAATGCAAGCATGAGTAGGATATAATCCACCATGAACATAAATATCGTGAAGGCTATGTTGATTTTGTTTCAACTACATGCGTGAACATGTGCCAAGTCAAGTCACTTAAATCATTCAGATGAGGATACCACCCTATCATACCACATCATAACAATTTTAATAGCATGTTGGCACGCAAGGTAAACCATTATAACTCATAGCTAATCAAGCATGGCACAAGAAACTATGATCTCTAGTTGTCATTGCAAACATGTTTATTCATAATAGGCTGAATCAGGAACGATGAACTAATCATATTTACAAAAACAAAAGAGGTCGAGTTCATACCAGCTTTTCTCATCTCAGCCATTCCATCATATATCATCATAATTTCCCTTCACTTGCACGACCGAACGATGTGAATAATAATAATAATAGTGCGCGCGCATTGGACTAAGCTGGAATCTGCAGGCATTCAATAAACAGGAGAAGACAGGGCAATATGGGCTCTTTTGCCAGATCAACAATAATGCATATAAGAGCCACTTCAACAATTTAATTATGGTCTTCTCCTATCGACCCCCAAAGAAAATAAAAGAAATAAAACTATTTACACGGGAAAGCTCCCAACAAGCAAAAGAAGAACATGAAATCTTTTTGGGTTTTCTTTTTAATTACTACTACAAGCATGGAAAGTAAACTAAATAAAAGCTACAACTAAATTTTTCTGGTTTTTCTTAAGGTTTATTAAACACACAAGAAGAAAGCATAAAAAGGAAATTAAACTAGCATGGATGATACAATGAAAAAGTATGAGCACCGACATCTAGCAATGAGTGTGTGAGTATAAATGTAATGTCGGTGAGAAATATGTACTCCCCCAAACTTAGGCTTTTGGCCTAAGTTGGTCTATGGCCACGGCTGGCCTGGCGGATATCCATAATAATAGTTGGGGTCATACTGTGATGCAGAAGAGGAAGACTCCGATTGCCACTGGCTGACAATCATCTCTGGATCCCACTGATAATTAGACTGCCGTGAAGGATCAAATTGTGGTTCCGGCTCTGGCTCCTCGGCTGGTGCAGGGTTCCGGTAGGCGTGGATAGCTGTCAACGGAACAAGGTACGTGCCTACAGTCAAATCAAACAAGGAAGGAGCAGACAAGGTAATAGTCTCAGGATGATGTTTATTAAAGAACAATTGATATTTAAGCTCTCCTTCCCTATTCTTAACAATAAAATCATGTGCCACCACACTTTTATAATCTAAATAAACACGAGGCAACACCTTTTCTTCCTTCTCATAATGCCTAATAGGTATGTTAAAATGTGCAGCTAGGCGTGTAGCATAGACGCCTCCAAAGATGGGGCCCTTGGTACGGTTCAGACTTAACCGTTTGGCAATAATGCCGCCCATACTAAAAGAGTTATCACCATATAAACCGTGGTGAAAAATAATAATATCAGGGATACTCAGGTTTCCACAGTTTGCGCGACCAATTAAGCAGCGAGTAGCAAATAATGCAAAATAACGTAAAACAAGAAAGTGTATGCTAGTGATTCGTGCATCGGAAACCTTCCTTGTTTCCCCTACAGTGATAGTGTCAATAAATCCCTCTACATCATCACGATGTGGTTCTTCTGTATTGCCCTCAAAAGGGACTAAACAAATCCGACAGAAATCATAAAGTGACATCTCCTTATGCTCATCATATAAATGAAACTCCACCGTAGGTGGTGAGTTCCTAGAATGAAAATGAAAGTTTTTCACAAAGGTATTTGTGAGCAAGAGATACTGATCGCATTGGTCGTGGAGGAAAGCGGTAAGGCCTGCAGTCTGAGCCAACTCATGAAAATCTTCATAAATTCTGGCTGCTCTCAAGAAATCCTCGGAAGGCCATTCACATGCCCGAACCTCCGTGGTGCGAGGCAGATTATACTTAGGCTTTGGTGCCTTTTCCTTCGAACTTTGGCTCGATGAGCCCCTCAAAAGTCTCCCCATCATTTTCTAAAAAATTCTGAAATTTTTAGTAACTTCAAAATAAAAGTAAACCAAACTCAATAATATTGATAGCAACTACTCCTACAAGTGCCTAGGGCCTATATCATGCATCAAAACTACTTTTGACCATATAAATTTGACATGCAAGCTCAAGAACAGGGCCACCTAAGCAGCAAAAATTTGCAATGAATAAAGCACTAGAACAAAAACTAATTGGACCAATGGAGGAGTCACATACCAAGGAACAATCTCCCCAAGCAGTTTTGTGAGAGGTGCTTTGAGCAAGGAGATCGAAAATGGCAGCAAAACGAGCTTGGACTCGGGTTTGAGCTGGTTATTCGTGTTTGGGGGAGGAAAATGAAGTGTGTGGGTGCAGGAATAAGTGGAGGAGGGCCACCGTGCGCCCATGAGGTAGGGGGGCGTGCCCTCCACCCTCGTGGGCAGGTGGTTGGCCCCCTGGTGTGTTCTCAGTTCGATAAATCCTCAAATATTCTAGAAAAAATCATATTTAATTTTCAGGGCATTTGGAGAACTTTTATTTTCGAGATATTTTTATATTGCATGGATAATCAGATAACAGACAGAAAAATATTTATTTTTATTTTATTTAATATAAATAACAAAAAGTAAAAGTGGGGTACAGAAGGTTGTGCCTTCTAGTTTCATCGATCTCATGATCATCAAAAGGAATCCACTAACAAGGTTGATCAAGTCTTGTTAACGAACTCATTCCCAATAACATGGAACCGGAGAAATTTCGAATAACACTATGTTACCTCAATGGGGATATGCACATCCCCAATAATAAGAATATCATATTTCTTCTTGACAGTGGGAAGAGGAACTTCAAAACCTTCAAATATAATCAATGGAATTTTCCCAATAGAGTTGATACTATGAACTTGAGGTTGTTTCCTCGGAAAGTGTACCATGTGCTCATTGACAAGGACATGTATTAGGGGTAGGGTAACAGCTTGACCTAAAGGCCCTACCCATGGACACCGTATACTTTGTACTGGGCCCCTGGGCCAGATCGCCGTCCAGATGTACCGCAACTTGAAAGTCACTCGGACGGCGATCACCACTCGGAGCACGGCACTTCACTCGACGAGCTCATTCCACTCGACCGTGTAACTCACTCGAATATGCAAAGACCAATAGTCAGCATGACGGTTTTGTAGTGGGCAGGCATTATGGCATTGATGCTCCACCGTGTAACATAATGGGTGAGGGGGTGGCGCACTCTATATAAGCCACCCCCACCACCACACTCGGGGGCTCTTTTCTTCTATCTCTCTCTCTTTCTAGTCTCAGGACTTAGCTCAGGCATGGGGATCAGTTCTCCTTTCTCACATACATTGTAATCTCTGGATACATACTCGGATAAAACAGAGCCTCTCCGAAGCACGAGACGTAGGGTTGTTATCTCCACCGTGAGAGGCCCGAACTCGCTAAAACCACCGTGTCACCCATATGCATCTCGATAGATCATGCTCCTTTATCCTACCCCTCTCTTATTGTCGGAATCGTTACCACGACAGTTGGCACCCACCTTGGGGCATGGCGTCTATCGAGCCATGATGCATATGTTTCTTTCTTCAATCACCGTCAATAGACTAACTTCTGCAGGCAACCCAATCTTTCTTGGGATGATCTCCCGAGATCAAACAATCGGCGCTTCCGATTTTGACTATTGGAGTCCCGGCCGTCACACAAAATACTCCTCATCATACAAAAGGATCAGGGAGTTGCTCATCTCATCCTGTCCTCTTTACAATATATAGATGATTTGCTAATTGGTTTTTGTTTCTTTTGCATGTCACACTTATGAACGACGAAAGAGGAGAGGGCCACGACAATGGATGTCCTCGCAGACGCTCAGCCCCAGTAACTCCCCCGCTGCGCTGTAGCACGCCACCGTCGCCCTCCTCAAGATCTTCCTCGGCTCCGACGGTGATGGCAAGCAGTGACCCGCGCTCGCCATAGCACGTCATCGCCGACCGCTCCGGCGGCTACGCCGTCGTCTCGCTGTCCGGTGACCTGCGCCTGCCACAACGCGTCACCGCCGACCGCTCCGGTGGCTAAGCCATCATCTCGCTGTCCGGTGACCCGCACACGCCGCACCGCATCACCGTCGACCGCTCCGGCGGGCGCAGCACGGCCTGAAATGTCACGGTCAGATTCACTGTCACCGCCAGCGCCGCCGGGCCGGTTGACATGCTGCTCTACACCTGCGCGGTACACATTCCGAGCTTCTCTCTGGCACCGCCGATGACCCCGTTCCCAGGTACGCAAGTCAATTATAGCAGTTAATTACCTGATTACTTATTGCGATAGTTAAATTAGCCCATGCAAAAACTTCTCGCCCACGACCTCAAGTCCTTGGGCCGTTAGCCAATCATTTAATGGTCCGGTGGGCATGCAGAGGAGTTAATGCGCCAGTTTTCTCTGCTGTCCGTTGATGACTAATGCGCAGGTTAATTTGTGCATGCATGCACGGCCATCCATCCGTGGTCTTTACGCCCTGCAAAATACTAGTCCGCTGGGCATGCAGAGTAGTACTAGCATTCATGCATGGACACTTTATTAGTCCGACACAAAATATTCGTGTAGGTACCTATACTTGCTAACTTGCAGGCTTTGCTAAAACAAACAAAGTCGCCTGACCGACTCACCATTTATTCCACTCGGCGGATGGCGTTGCGACCAGATCACAATCCAGTTGTGGTTCACTCGGTCGATTCACCTTTTCGCTCAGCCGACTAACGAACAGGTTCACTCGGCCGGCTAGCCCAGAGATGATTTACTCAGTTGGTTGGCTTCAGCATGCAACCACCAGCGCCATCCGCGTTGTCTTCGTCTGCGAGGCCATCGTCGAACCTCCACGCACGACCACTGACGCCATCCGGCTTGTCGTAGTCTCCAGCCTCATCTGCAATGTCATCGACGAACCCCCACATACGGCCCCTCCCTCCGGGGCTGGCGGCACTCCACTTTGATAACGATGAACCCGGCAGACCAAGTCTCCAGCCACTCGTCAGAGGATTAAGGACCTTATCCTCTCCGATCATTTTACAAATTAGCTCACAAATTACTCGACACTCACTTAATAGTTCCTTTTCTGTTCGAACCCAGGTTCACTCGGACGGGACTTAAGCTCACTGAATCGCATATTCAGATAAATTTGCTCGGATGGATAAAAGACCACTTCAGCAGTCAAACACCGACGTTCCAGTCCAACAACCACTCAGTTGGAAATGTCCTCACAATTCCTTCGTCCCGCGGGACGCCACTCGGCTAGACATGTCTACGTCACTCGGCGCTCGTTTGGGCACGTCTTCAACAACTTACCCACTCGGATGCCCCGTGCGTCGCCACTCCCCGGGACGCGTCTACTTCACTCGGCCACCTCGCGCATCATCACTCCGCGGGACACGTCTACATCACTCGGACGCCCCGTGCATCGTCACTCCGCGGGACGCGTCTACATCAGTCGGACGCCCGGCGCATCGTCACTCCGCGAGACATGTCATCATCACTAGGTTGGTCACCTCATAACCACTCGGCCGCCCCGCGTGTCGCCATAGGTTGGTCACCTCATAACCACTCGGCCGCCCCGCGCGTCGCCATCGGTTGGTCACCTCATAACCACTCGGCCGCCCCGCGCGTTGCCACTCGGTTGGTCACCTCATAACCACTCGGCCGCCCCGCACGTCGCCATAGGTTGGTCACCTCATAACCACTCGGCCGCCCCGTGCGTCACCATCGGTTGGTCACCTCATCACCACTCGGCCACCCCGCGCGTCTCCATTGGTTGGTCACCTCATCACCACTCGGCCGCGCCGCGCGTCGCCACTAGGTTGGTCACCTCATAACCACTCGGCCGCCCCGCGCGTCGCCATAGGTTGGTCACCTCATAACCACTCGGCCGCCCCGCGCGTCACCATAGGTTGGTCACCTCATAACCACTCGGCCGCTCCGCGCGTCGCCACTAGGTTGGTCACCTCATAACCACTCGGCCGCCCCGCGCGTCGCCACTCGGTTGGTCACCTCATCACCACTCGGCCGCCCCGCGCGTCGCCACTCGGTTGGTCACCTCATCACCACTCGGCCGCCCCGTGCGTCGCCATCGGTTGGTCACCTCCTCACCACTCGGCCGCCACCCGCGTCGCCGTCGGTTGGTCACCTCATAACCACTCGGCCGCCCTGCGCATCGCCATCGGTTGGTCACCTCATCACCACTCGGCCGCCCCGCGCGTCGCCATCGGTTGGTCACCTCATCACCACTCGGCCGCCACCCGCGTCGCCGTCGGTTGGTCACCTCATCACCACTCGGCCGCCCTGCGCATCGCCATCGGTTGGTCACCTCATCACCACACAGATTTTAACAGTTTTTTCTGAAATAACTGTTGTTGCTTATACTTGTAACCAAAATCCCCCAGTGGGTGACTTAGCTGTGAATCTGTTTCTCCTAAGTTCAAGAAATCTTATCGAGTGATGAGTCAGCCTCCCACTCGGGGGCTTAGCTGCAGTCCAGTACTCGCCTAAGTTTGAAGAAATCCTATCGAGTGGAGAGCAAACCTCCCACTCGGGGGCTTAGCTGCAGTCCAGTACTCGCCTAAGTTTGAAAAAAATCCTACCGAGTGGAGAGCAAACCTGCCACTCGGGGGCTTAGCTGCAGTCCAGTACTCGCCTAAGTTTGAAAAAAATCCTACCGAGTGGAGAGCAAACCTCCCACTCGGGGGCTTAGCTGCAGTCCAGTACTCGCCTAAGTTTGAAAAAATCCTACCGAGTGAAGAGTAAACCTCCCACTCGAGGGCTTAGCTGCAGTCCAGTGCTCACCTAAGTGTTTGAAATCATACCGAGTGGAGAGCAAGCCTCCCACTCGGAGGCTTAGCTGCAGTCCAAGGACTCGCCTAAGTAGCCAAAACCCGACTGAGACAAGAGCAAACCTCTAACTCAAGGAGCTGCATCACAAGTATAATGTGCGCTCCATCCCTATCCGCAAGGACACCAAGACGAAGGTCGACTGTCACCATCGCCTCGTCACCAATCGGCCACTCGCGCGCCATCAGACAGCTAAGTCATTTTACATCCTGTTATTTCCGTCTTCCCGAGTGTCCCGTAATTCACACATCACGTTCACTCGGAGGCCACGCCACCGAGTGTACCTCTACGATCGGCTGCTTATTTTCACATACTTGCTTAGTACTAGTTATGTGACTCATGAGTCCAGCTTCCATTTTGTCGCATACATCATTCACGAACACCATGTGTCGTTCTTCATTTTGAGTTTGCATCGGTCCTCCGGGGCTGCAACTCAGTTGAAACACTACACTTCCATTTTATTTGAGCCAGTATTCCAATGAGTTCGGTCGGATCCGTCGCTTCGACAAGTTCGAACGGATCCTTCGCTCTCTCGGACTCTTGCTGGTCAACCAGCAAGCCCCTTGCACTCCCAGCGGGTGTCTATGGGTGTTATTCACACAAATCATTTCAGCACACATCAAATTTCCTTGAGAAATTATTTCGTTGGCTTGTGCCACTTTTACACAAGTTATGCGATCACTCGACGGCCCTATGCGCCAACTTCATCGCTGCTCGGACTCAGTCACCATACCGGTCCTAGCGCACCACAACACCGACCTTGTCACCTGTTGGCTTCAAACACATTCGGCCAACCCCTCAGAGGAATCATCTTCATCATATCAATGACATAGACCTCGTTAGGCATGAGACTGATAAGTCCCTTTTATAATTAAATTGCACACTTCACTCCCTGCGAGTTTTCCTCTTTCGAGCATCACTCGGAAACTTCTCCTCATCTTTACCCGAGTCCGACTCGATGAATTACAAATTATCCATTCAAAACTATATTTCTCGTATTCTGGCACGTCCGTTGTCGAAGCCTATAGTACACTCGGGGGCTACGCCGCACTCGGGAGCTGCAGCTCATTCGGAATGACATTCTCCTAAGTGGTCGAGTACTTCATCACCAGTCAGACCCTTCACTTCAACAAGTACATTCGATCCGTCACTTTGACAAATTACATAATCACCCAGACACTCTGCACGCCATCTTCGTTCCTACTCAGACTCAGTTGTTGCGCCGGTCTTGTTGCGCCGCAGCCACACTACACCGACCTCGTCACTACATCAACTTCGAAAGCATCTGGCTAACTCCTTCAAGGACCATTTTTGCCACTTGGCTGGACACTTAGTCCTTCACTCGGCCACCTACCCTAGCATCACTCGGCCGCCCCGCGCGTTGCCACTCGGATCTGCATGTCCTCGCCCTCGGCCGCCCCGCGCGTCACCATCAGTTGGACATGTCCTCACCTCTACACCCCCAACACTGGAACAACTAAGTTACTCATATGTTCAAACCTCATATCACACTCTGTAGCAATCTTACCTTTTTCGAGCATCACTCGGGGGCTTCGCACAGCCCTGGGCCATGTCGCCCTCATGGGTTACGCCCATTTGGTCAACCTATTGATCACATCAGGAATATTCTTCTCACCATACATGCTCGGTCTGCCGAAAATCTATAAGGGTAGTACTGTCCACTCGGACGATCGCCCAAATCATTACCTGAAGTCATCTTTAAGACTGCAAAGGGTGAAAACAACGCTCCTCTACGGATACACTTGACCCTTATCCTAGGGTCCAAGGCGTCAGTTTCCCAAACTTGGACTCAGAGATAGCATGTGCTGGTGTTCCCCCAGGATAATGATTGACCTCTCTCCGGAGAGTCAGCCCACACACTAGCCTCGCCACTCGGGTTTCATAGCACGTCCATGTCAGACCACTAGTCTATCTCCTCCGGGAGACATACGAGTGCCACCAAGTTTTTCCTTGCAGTCAACATACCCCGATCAGTCGGGAAGCACGTCCACTCGGACAAATACCCCTTTCATGCAAAAGGGTGAAAATGAAGCTCCTCTGCGGATACAGTGTACTCTTACAAATACCCCTTTCACGCAAAATCTAACGGTAGAAGTACTAATGGAAAGATTACTCCCTGGAGTGTCCAGCTTTTTTCTACAGTCGGCAGTTTCAAAGCCGAATTCATTCACCGTGCCGAGAGCGCGAAGATTCACCTACTTGACCGAGTTCCAGGCTGAATTTATTCTGTGCCAAGTGCACGAACATCATTCCGACTGACTCAGCTCTAGGCTGAGCTTATTTACCATGTCAAGCGCCTGAAGATGCATCCGATTGACTCAATTTCAGACTAAAAGATATTTACCGTGTCGACTACGTGGAGGTTTACCAGGAGACTTAAACCCTCTGCCCGACTCATCTAGTCCGACAGAGGCTCGGGGACTACACCCAGCGGGTGCACTCAGCGTGCCCCCACTGGAAGAGAACTCGGAAAGAAACATTTTGCGTGATGCAAAACCAGCTCCAGAATTACTCGACCTCCGAGTCAGAGAAGAACAAGTTCGATCTGTACCATCTAAGAAGAGTTTTAGTTCTCTGAGACCCCCGACTGCCCGCAATCGATGGAGGTCTCGGGGACTACACCCAGTGGGTGCACTCAGCGTGCCCCCACTGGAGTAATCTCCACTCGGTACGGCCTGACCAGTCCGAGTGATGAACAACAACAAAAAAGACAGGCTCTAAGACTCCCGCCGACTGTTGGTATCCACTCGGAACGGTCCGCCCGGTCTGAGTGACGGCCAAACAACAACAAAAAGACAAGCTCTAAGACTCCCGCCGACTGCGCGCAGTTGACGGCAGTCTCTGGGGCTACACCCAGTGGGTGCACTCAGCGTGCCCCCACTGGAATGGTATCCACTCGGAACGGTCCGCCCGGTCCGAGTGACGGCCAAACAACAAAACAAAGACACGTTCCAGGCATGAAGAAATTCTGAGTAATCAGTTACTCCATGCAGGACTAGCTCCAAATCACTCCAAAAAATTGCTATAAGGTGAGTTTAACGCTCCTCCGCGGACCCGTTTGAGCTCATTTCACTCGGACACCATACAGTCTGGAATCTGTCAAGGCAACATGTGGAGATAAGATCGCCGGGTGACCAGAGGGAGTTCATAAGTGCCTCCGCAGCACTCGACTCATCTGGGAATTCACCTCGACTCGACCCGCTCAACCTCGACCGATTTGGGGGCTAATGACGAGGACATGTATTAGGGGTAGGGTAACAGGCTTGACCTAAAGGCCCTACCCATGGACACCGTATACTTTGTACTGGGGCCCTGGGCCAGATCGCCGTCCAGATGTACCGCAACTTGAAAGTCACTCAGACGGCGATCACCACTCGGAGCACGGCACTTCACTCGACGAGCTCATTCCACTCGACCATGTAACTCACTCGGATATGCAAAGACCAATAGTCAGCATGACGGTTTTGTAGTGGGCAGGGATTATGGCATTGATGCTCCACCGTGTAACATAATGGGTGAGGGGGTGGCGCACTCTATATAAGCCACCCCCACCACCACACTCGGGGGCTCTTTTCTTCTATCTCTCTCTTTCTAGTCTCAGGACTTAGCTCAGGCATGGGGATCCGTTCTCCTTTCTCGCATACATTGTAATCTCTGGATACATACTCGGATAAAACAAAGCCTCTCCGGAGCACGAGACATAGGGTTGTTATCTCCACCGTGAGAGGCCCGAACTCGCTAAAACCACCGTGTCACCCATATGCATCTCGATAGATCATGCTCCTTTATCCTACCCCTCTCTTATTGTCAGAATCATTACCACGACACTCATTACCATTAACATTAAAGGTGACATTGCCTTTAGTGCAATCAATAACAGCCCCTACAGTATTCAAAAAGGGTCTTCCAAGAATAATAGACATACTATCGTGCTCAGGAATATCAAGAATAACAAAGTCTGTTAAAATAGTAACATTTGCAACTACAACAAGCACATCCTCACAAATACCGACAGGTATAGCAGTTGATTTATCAGCCATTTGCAATGATATTTCAGTAGGTGTCAACTTATTCAAATCAAGTCTATGATATAAAGAGAGAAGCATAACACTAACACCGGCTCCAAGATCACATAAAGCAGTTTTAACATTATTTCTTTTAATGGAACATGGTATAGTGGGTACTCCTGGATCTCCAAGTTTCTTTGGTATTCCACCCTTAAAAGTATAATTAGCAAGCATGTTCGAAATTTTAGCTTCCGGTATCTTTCTTTTATTTGTAATTATATCTTTCATGTACTTCACATAAGGATTTGTTTTGAGCATATCAGTTAATCGCATACGCAAAAAGATAGGTCTAATCATTTCAGCAAAGCGCTCGAAAGCCTCATCATCCTTTTTCTTGGATGGTTTGGGAGGAAAAGGCATGGGTTTCTGAATCCAAGGCTCTCTTTGTTTACCATGTTTCCTAGCAACAAAGTCTTTCTTATCATAACGTTGATTCTTTGATTGTGGGTTATCAAGATCAACAGTAGGTTCAATTTCTATATCATTATCATTACTAGGTTGAGCATCATTATGAACATTATTATTAGCATTATCACTAGTTTCAGGTTCATTTCCAGATTGTGTTTCAGCATCAGAAATAGAGATATCATTTGGATTCTCAAGTGTTTCAACAATAGGATCACTAGAAGCATGCAAAGTCCTATCATTTTTCTTTTTCTTCTTTTTAGAAGAACTACGTGCATCTATATTATTTCTCCGAGAATCTTTCTCAATTCTCTTAGGATGGCCTTTAGGATACAAAGGTTCCTGGGTCATTCTACCAGTGCTAGTAGCTACTCTAACAACATTATCATTATTTTTACTATTCAATTCATTGAGCAAATCATTTTGAGCTTTAAGTACTTGTTCTACTTGAGTGGTAACCATAGAAGCATATTTACTAATAAGTTTAAGTTCACTTTTAACATTAGCCATATAATCACCCAAGTGTCCAAGCATATTTGAATTGTATTTTAATTGTCTACAAAAATAAGCATTAAAGTCTTCTTGCTTTGCCATAAATTTATCAAACTCATCTAAGCATGGGCTAGCAATTTTAGTAAATGGGATTATAGCTTTATGATATCTATAGCGAGAATTTACCTTTACTACCTGTGTTGGGTTATCAAGACCATGAGTTTCTTCAATAGGTAATGGATTAAGATTATATGCTTCTTCAACAGGAGGTAAATTAAGACCATGTATTTCTTCAATAGGAGGTAAATTCTTAACATCTACAGCTTTAATACCTTTTTCTTTCATAGATTTCTTTGCCTCTTGCATATCTTCAGGACTAAGAAATAGAATACCCCTCTTGTTCGGAGTTGGTTTAGGAATAGGCTCAGGAATTGGCTCCGGAGGTGTCCAATTATTTTCATTTGTCAACATATTATTCAATAGAATTTCAGCTTCATCCGGTGTTCTTTCCCTGAAAATAGAACCAGCACAACTATCCAGGTAATCTCTGGAGGCATCGGTTAGTCCATTATAAAAGATATCAAGTATTTCATTTTTCTTAAGAGGATGATCAGGCAAAGCATTAAGTAATTGGAGAAGCCTCCCCCAAGCTTGTGGGAGACTCTCTTCTTCAATTTGTACAAAATTATATATATCCCTTAAAGCAACTTTTTTCTTATGAGCCGGGAAATATTTAGCAGAGAAGTAATAAATCATATCCTGGGGACTACGCACACAGCCAGGATCAAGAGAATTAAACCATATCTGTGACGCCCCGAGACCGATGTGCCAGGTGTCTTCTAGTTAGTCGCTGCGTTGCCATGTCATTTGTTTGCGTGTTGCATTTCATCATGTCATCTTTTGCATAGCATCATCATGTTTTTCAAAAACTTGCATTTGTCCGGGTTCTCCGAGTTCTCTCCGTTGTTCGTTCTGAGCCCAACCACACTTGCACGCGCCCGTGGCATGTCCGAGATAGTATTTTATAAGTGGCCAGAAAATGTTCTCGGATTGGGTTGAAATTTGGCATGCGGTCTTATTAAGTGTAGGTAGGCCGCCTGCCAAGTTTCATCGCATTCGGAGTTCGTTTGATGCCCCAACGATTAACTATAGCGGCATTATAGCCGGTCTAACATCGGACGTTTTCGGTCTCCGGAAACAGATGTCGGGCCCTCTCTCTCTCTTCTTCCCCTCGCAGTCTCGCCACAACCCACCTAGTCCATCCTTCATCCCCTCTTCGCTTCCGGAGTTGTCCGATGCGACCGCACGGTTCGAAACCCTCTCTGCACAGTGCATCAAACCCCTCGCGCGCGTCCGAAGTTGTCCCGGACCCGACCCGGGCTGTCGCTACCGTTGTGTCTGGATCATCCCCTAACGTCTACAAAGTATCGCCGTTTTATTATTTAGACTCCCTAGCCTATCCTTTCTGAATCGTCCGATTTTGATCGGATGGATCTGTCCCATCCATCCCATGTCCGCCGCCGCCACCCACTCGAAATCTCTCGGGATCCATCCCCAATTTCTTTGTCCCATCAATACATCCAGCCGGTGCACGCCTCCCGTTCCTCGATCCACAAACCTTGCGCCTCCTGGAGCTACTTCTTACGCTGGCGATTGGAACCACCACTGCCAAGCCGACCCCATGCCCTCTCCCTCGGTTCCTCCTCCCCGTCTTTCTTTCCCGCTCTCCCTCACACATCTCTCTCTCCCTCGCAGGAGCTCTTCCCGAGCAATAGCCCCCGCCCCAGCCGTCGACCGTGAGCTGCAGCTCGCTGGAGTAGCACCAAGCAGCAACCCCGCGCGCTATGGACCCCTGCTCGACCTCGGTTGTCCCGTGCTTGCGCCGCCGTGCCTCGTCGTTGCCGCCTCTCCATTCACGCTGCCGCACCCAGGCTCCACCGTCCAAGCCCGCTGCCCTTGCCCATGTCGCCACCACTGTTGACCTGCTCTGTCAGATGACCTCCTCGAGCACCCGCCTCGGCCAGGTCACCTCACCTCTTCCAGCTCTCCCTTCGGTCCTCTCTTTCTCTAATATCTCAGCCTCTTGTCTAAAATTCTCCCCTGCCATGGCCTTGCAGCTCCAGCCGCAGCGCTGCTTTGTCCGTAGCCGTCTCCGACAGATCCGACCTCCCCGTCGTGTCGCCCGCTGGATCCGCGCCGCCGGCCCCTCGCCGGAGTAGAGCCAAGTCCCCCCGTGCATCGCGCAGACGCTTCCCTGCTTCGCCTGCTCAGGCATCGCTGCTCTGTTTTCCTCATGAGCAGAGGAGCGCGCTCGCCCGCTCGATCACCTGTGCGTGGCCGCCCGGTTGGACCACAACGTTTGCCTCTAGCGCCCCAGTGGGTCGTTTCCTCTCCAGATCCGGCCTGTTAGGCCCAATGGTGAGAACACCACAGCCCAACGCCCAGCCAGTTTCGGCCTGCTCCTTTTTTTTCCCTGAACTATGAATTTCATAATTTTCCAGGGGATTGACAGTTTTACAGAAAAGCCCTTCAAGTCCATGCATTTAATAACCTAATAACCATGCACCATATTAAAATGATTTATATATGAAAGTTGCTTAGAATTTTGTGTAGATTCATATTGTGCAACTTTCATCTATGTTTAAAATGTTTAAAATGATGCTTGTTCATAATTTACCTAATGCCATGCTAAAATGATTTATTTCATAACTAAATAACCGTAGCTCCGAATTTAATAATCTTTATATGTAAATGGGGTAGAATTTTGCATAGTTTAACATGGTGGCATCACTTTGCACGTTTAACAACTATAAAATATGGTTTAGGGCAGAACAGTACCAAACCTAATATATGCATATGGGGACTTACCGGAATTGTTGTTCGTTGCTTCCGGCCTCATTTAACCTTGACTAGATAGGTAGTTTTACTTTGCTTCACCCTCTTGCCATGTTTAACAACATTTAATATTGTTGGGTACATAACCGAGAGAGAAATAATAAGTCATGTGGTGTTTCATCAATATGCAACTCCGTTGCATAATGAGCTCCACTTAATTTGTAGGATTGTTTGTGCACTTTGCCATGCCATGCCTCATTAAACCGGACATGCATCATACTTGATTTTGCATCATGCCATGTTATGTGATGGTTGTTTACTATGTTGCGTGCTTCTTTCCGGTGGTTGCTTCTTCGGGTTGGTTCCGATAACGTTGCGTTTGTGAGGACCCGTTCGACTATGTCCGTTTGTCTTCTTCATGGACTCATTCTTCTTCCTTGCGGGATTTCAGGCAAGATGACCATACCCTCGAAATCACTTCTATCTTTGCTTGCTAGTTGCTCCCTCTTTTGCTATGCCTATGCTACGATACCTTCCACTTGCTTATCATACCTCCCATATTGTTGAACCAAGCCTCTAACCCACCTTGTCCTAGCAAACCGTTGTTTGGCTATGTTACCGCTTTGCTCAGCCCCTCTTATAGCCTTGTTAGTTGCAGGTGAAGATTGAAGTTTGTTCCTTGTTGGAACATGGAGATGTTGTTCCTTGTTGGAACATGGTTACTTGTTGGGATATCATGATATATCTTATTTAATTAATGTATCTATATACTTGGTAAAGCGTGGAAGGCTCGGCCTTATGCCTGGTGTTTTGTTCCACTCTTGCCACCCTAGTTTCCGTCATATCGGTGTTATGTTCCCAGATTTTGCGTTCCTTACGCAGTTGGGTTATAATGGGGACCCCTTGACAGTTCGCTTTGCATAAAACTCCTCCAGCAAGGCCCAACATTAGTTTTACCATTTGCCACCTAGCTTCTTTTTCCCTTGGGTTACGCCAGCCCAAGGGTCATCTTATTTTAAACCCCCCCGGGCCAGTGCTTGTCTAAGTGTTGGTCCAACCCAGGGCACCGTGCGGGGCCGTCCCTTGGCAACTTGGGTTACGTTGGCTCCCGTACGCTTAGCTTATCCGGTGTGCCCTGAGAACGAGATATGTGCAGCTCCTATCGGGATTGTCGGCACAGCGGGTGGTCTTGCTGGTCTTGTTTTACCTGTCGAAATGTCTTGTAACCGGGATTCCGAGCCTGATCGGGTCTTCCCGCTAGAAGGAATATCCTTCGTTGACCGTGAGAGCTTGTGATGGGCTAAGTTGGGACACCCCTGCAGGGATTTGAACTTTTGAAAGTTGTGCCCACGGTTATGGGCAGATGGGAATTTGTTAATGTCCGGTTGTAGAAAACCTGAAGTTGACCTTAATTAAAATACATCAACCGCATGTGTTACCGTGATGGTCTCTTTCCGGCGGAGTCCGGGAAGTGAACACGGTGTTGGAGTTATGCTTGACGTAGGTTGTTTTAGGATCACTTCTTGATCATACTTGTATCGACCGTGCTTTGCCTTCTCTTCTCGCTCTCATTTGCGTATGTTAGCCACCATATATGCTAGCCGCTTGCTGCAGCTCCACCTCATACCTTTACCTTACCCATAAGCTTAAATAGTCTTGATCGCGAGGGTGCGAGATTGCTGAGTCCCCGTGGCTCACAGATACTTCCAAAACCAGTTTGCAGGTGCCGATGGTTACCGTGCAGGATGACGCAACCAAGCTCAGGAGGAGCTCGATGAAGATCTTGTCCTTTGTGTTGTTTCGTTCTAGTTGATCAGTAGTGGAGCCCAGTTGGGGTCGATCGGGGACCTTATCGCTTTTGGGGTTCTTCTTTTATTTTGGTTCCGTAGTCAGACCTTGATTGTATCTGGATGACGTAATGCTTTATTCATGTAATTGTGTGAAGTGGCGATTGTAAGCCAACTATGTAACTCTTTCCCTTATGTATTCCATGGGTTGTGTGAAGATTACCTCACTTGCGACATTGCTTTCAATGCGGTTATGCCTCTAAGTTGTGCTTCGACACGTGGGAGATATAGCCGCATCGAGGTCGTTACAAGTTGGTAATCAGAGCCTTCCCCGACCTTAGGAGCCCCATTGCTTGATCGTTTTTAGCAGCCGTTGTTGAGTCTAGAAAAATGTTTTGAGTCATTTTGGAATTATATATATCAGGGAGTTTAGGAATTCTTTTTACTCCCCAGTCCTTCATCGCTCTGGTGAGGCATCCTGACGTAGAGTTTTGACTCTTCTCTTCTCAAATTTCCACTAAATTTTTTTTAGGATCACGCGGGTATCTTGGAATTGTTCCGATGGTTTTGTGACGAGAACATTGTTCTTGGTGCCTCCTGTCTTTAGGGGTTGTGACAGTGTCCCGGGGAGTTGAGCTCCGAGGTGTTGTCGTCACAATTGTATCATTGCAGTTCTGGAATACCTGAGTTTAGTACGCCGACATCGAAAATCTCTTTTATGAAGTTCGTTAGTGAGATAACCTCGACGCCACCCAGTACTGGGGCGGGAGTTCGGGAGTATTGCCATAACTTGTATAACAGATGCTTTTCGAAGGTTGAGGTAGACGATTTCCGAAGGTTTCTTGGTTATGTGTTGAAGGATGGATACAGCTGGATGTAGGATTTGCTAGTTTTGGGTGAGATATTATGCTTCCCCTGTATCCCCAACACCTGATTGCATAACCGGGAAAGTTTCGGGAGTTTCATAGGTGGGAATTCAAGTAGCTCTTAGGATATCTTCCGACAGATGTGTGATATGAAATTGGGGTTCGACGTCTAGTGGTCCGCCTATTCATGGTTGGTTTTACAGTGGTCTCATTGTGTCTTAAAGAGTCCTTGGCTATGCCGACTCGGGGACGCTTCGTATGTCATGTGCACTGCCTTGTACATGATGGTGCTGTACGATCGAGCCCGTGTAGGCCCCACCACGGAAACTTCGGACAAAATCTCTATCATATGTTTGTTCTGGCTTATTCTGCAAGCCAATCCTTGTTTTGTTTTCAGTTGTGGTATTCGAGTTGCTTCGAAGTCAAATGTTGATTCCATACCTTTTCCCAAGTGGTGTTCTCATACTCCGATGTGAATACAAATCCTTCATGATAATCGAGATTGTCATGTCAATCCTTTTCAACCGGTGTGTTTTCTCCTCAAGCTGTTCCACTCATTTTCAACGTCCGCAAGATCAATTATCAGTTATTCTCAAAGGTGTTTGCTTCATCCATCCTAAATTGCCTTTGTTTTTCCCGCCCACCCACCCTTTTTTCTTCAAGGAACCAGATTTCTTATTCAAGTATCATTTTATTGTTGTGAAGCCTCTCCATCCTTTTCCTTCAATGTTCTTATCCGGTGTTTCTCATGAAGATTCTAACGGAGCCTCAAGTTCATCTTTCTTCATTCTTTTCATCTCCGGTGGTTTCAAGTCAAGCTTTGTTGATCATATCCTTTCCTCGTGTCAATGCTTTCTCATGCCGGTGCAATTCTTAATCATTCACCTCTCGCTATTCAATTTTTCCAGAGTGCTCAAGATATCCCGAAGATTCGTGTTTCCACTCTGCAGTCGTTCAAGATCTTTCGAGGATGTTATCTCATTCAAGTCATTTAATTCAACCGGCACAATCTATCTTTTAAATCATTCAACGGTGTTTCTTTTGAGTGGGCCCTAACCCACAAGTCTTTTCCCAGGATCTTACCTGACTCTTCTTATTTTCCCGGAGCTATCCTCAAATTTCCTTTTGAAGTTTGACGTAAGAATGATTTATCTTCAGTCAAATGCATTTCCCCAAGATCGGTTAAATTCTTTTCATTGTTGGCTCAACCTCTTCGCTTTTGATTCTTCCGGAGTGTCTAAATAATTCTTGGTAGTGTTTCTCATCGTCATTCTCTGCATTTCAAGACCGAAGAAGAGTTTTCCTCCAAATCTTATCCGTTCTCTCAAAGATTCGTGATTCTAGCTTGATGCTATCCTCTCATAATTGTTTTCGATTGCGAGAATTCTTTTCACCCATCCAGAGCAATTCAGGAGTCTTTTCAGTTTGATTCTCTGCAGCCCATCATCTCAGAATTATTCTTTCTACTTTTCAGTTCTCGTTCTTTAAATCTTACCGGAGTTTCGTTCAAGTGATCTCTAATAGGCTCATGATCTCTTCGTTCTCATGTATCAAAATCCTCTCAAGCATCTTCGTTCATTTTATAATTCTTCCCGGTGTTTCTTTATCTTCTCTTCGTTCACTTTCAATTCTTACGGTGGTTCATTCAAGAGTTCCTCTTCCTTTGTTTATCATATCAATTCATTCATTGTTTCAACCCTTCTGGTGGTTCGTTTAATACCTTCTCAAGTTTGCTCTATATCTCTCTTAATCCTTCCAACGGGAATAAGTTGTTTGCAATCCGTTGCTTGTCATCAATTTAAATTGGTGAAGGATAAGCATAATGTAATTCTTATTCCTGTTTCATCGAGTGAACTCAATTCCGTATTCCAAAGGCTCATCAAATTCTTGGGTTCATTTGCTTCATCTTTATTTTCCGGAGTTCCTAGCTTTTCCGCATTATCTCGTCGCGAAGCTCCTTCTAAATCATTACAAGGTTTCACCTTGTGTTTTTCGACCTCTCTTTCCTTCTGTTTGATCATTTCTTTTGTTGCCGGAGTTCTTCATGAAGGTTCTTCGTGATGGTTCATCAAGGATTTAATTCCTTCTCGAAGTGTTCGTCAAGATTCTTTTCAGGGGAGCTCAAGTTTTCTTCTTCATGCTATCCGGAGTGCAATTCTTTCTACCATATCATTGGAGGTGGTATTATGTCATTCTTGATAATTTGAGCTCATGTTTCATGATTCACATATTATTAAGAATGAGGTATTTTAAATCCATCAACCTATTCATTGGAATTATCTGGGGTTATATTTCACCTAAAGCCTTCCCTAAGGATTGTTGCTATCTATGGTGTTTATAAATGACCCAAGTTATTCATCTATCCTCCCGGTGAAATAAGTTTTCTCATCTCCTTGTTGTTATCAATCCAATCTATCGTTTCCGTTAGTGGCAGATTTTCACCTCTTGGTTTTGAGATGTTTTCCATAAGCCCACTTCAAGCCTATCTTTTCGTTGTTGGGTTTCCAACAACTCCGTTTGACCCCTCTCCTAAGGATGCCTTTTCAAGCTCAATTGTGGCAGGAGTTGCCTTTTCTCTTCTCCATTCTTTTATTTCAATTATCTATCTCCTATTCTTTCTTCTGGAGGCTTGGGATGTTGCTCTTTTCAATCATCATCTCGAATTGTGAAGATCATGTTTTTCTCATGCTTATCCTATTTAACCAGAGTGTTGTGACCTTTTGCTCAAGTTCTTTTAGCCTTATCAAGCCTTGCACCTCTTTTCAACCGGAGTGCCGTCTGAGATCTTTCTTACCCTTGTTCCATTCATTCAATAGTTTCGGGGGCAGTGTGTTGTTGATTTCATCAAGTATCATCCAATCTTCCCAACATCAGGTTCGATTCCTTCCATTAATAGTCGGAGTGCTGTCCAAATTTACATCAGTCTTATTCCTTCTCTATCTTGTTTTAACCGGAGCGTTATCGTAATCGATCATTGTCGTTCTTTGTACTTCTCGTTTTTACTGGAGTGCTTGCATATACTTCTTGTCCATTGTAACCCTTGTCTTATGCCTTTCAACCTCAAGGTTTTTCGCAATATTCCTTGTTCCTCTTTTCTAACGGAGTGTTTTCAACTTCGTTCATCGCCGTTGTATTCTTTTCTCGAAATGGCTTAACCTTTTCAAGGTTCGTGGGTTCACTCGTTTGTCAAAGAAGCAACGTAGTTTACCTCTTCTCTTTCTCCTCCGTTTTCCCCTCCGGTGCCATTTTAGATCTCGGGACGAGATCCTCTCGTAGTGGTGGAGTGTTGTGACGCCCCGAGACCGATGTGCCAGGTGTCTTCCAGTTATTGGTTGCGTTGCCATGTCATTTGCTTGCGTGTTGCATTTCATCATGTCATCTTTTGCATAGCATCATCATGTTTTT
This sequence comes from Triticum aestivum, assembly GCF_018294505.1. NCBI lineage: Eukaryota > Viridiplantae > Streptophyta > Magnoliopsida > Poales > Poaceae > Triticum > Triticum aestivum. The sequence continues at coordinate 91,127,457 of NC_057803.1, read as the reverse complement.
CAAAAACTTGCATTCGTCCGGGTTCTCCGAGTTCTCTCTGTTGTCCGTTCTGAGCCCAACCACACTTGCACGCGCCCGCGGCATGTCCGAGATAGTATTTTATAAGTTGCCGGAAAATGTTCTCGGATTGGGTTGAAATTTGGCGTGCGGTCTTATTATAGTGTAGGTAGGCCGCCTGCCAAGTTTCATCACATTCGGAGTTCATTTGACGCCCCAACGATTAACTATAGCGGCATTATAGCCGGTCTAACGTCGGACGTTTTCGGTCTCCGGAAACAGATGCCGGGCCCTCTCTCTCTCTTCTTCCCCTCGCAGTCTCGCCACAACCCACCTAGTTCATCCTCCTTCCCCTCTTCTCTTCCGGAGTTGTCCGATGCGACCGCACGGTCCGAAACCCTCTCTGCACAGTGCATCGAACCCCTCGCGTGCGTCCGAAGTTGTCCCGGACCCGACCCGGGCTTTCGCTACCATTGTGTCCGGATCATCCCCTAACGTCTACAAAATGTCACTGTTTTATTATTTAGACTCCCTAGCCTATCCTTTCTGAACCGTCCGATTTCGATCGGAGGATCCAAACTCCCTCTTTTCCTTATATTAATAGACCACCACCTACCAAATCTAGCCTAACCCTAAAACCTAGGGGATCTGTCCCATCCATCCCGTGTCCGCCGCCGCCACCCACTCGAAATCTCTCGGGATCCATCCCCAATTTCGTTGTCCCATTGATACATCCAGCCGGTGCACGCCTCCCGTTCCTCGATCCACAAACCTTGCGCCTCCTGGAGCTACTTCTTACGCCGGCGATTGGAACCACCACTGCCAAGCCGACCCCGTGCCCTCTCCCTCGGTTCCTCCTCCCCGTCTTTCTTTCTTCCGCTCTCCCTCACACATCTCTCTCTCCCTCACAGGAGCTCTTCCCGAGCAATAGCCCCCGCCCCAGCCGTCGACCGTGAGCTGCAGCTCGCTGGAGCAGCACCAGGCAGCAACCCCGCGCGCTATGGACCCCTGCTCGACCTCGGTTGTCCCGTGCTTGCGCCTTCGTGCCTCGTCGTTGCCGCCTCTCCATTCACGCTGCCGCACCCAGGCTCCATCGTCCAAGTCCGCTGCCCCTGCCCATGTCGCCACCACTGTTGACCTGCTCTGTCAGATGACCTCCTCGAGCACCCGCCTCGGCCAGGTCGCCTCACCTCTTCCAGCTCTCCCTCCGGTCCTCTCTTTCTCTAATCTCTCAGCCTCTTGTCTGAAATTATCCCTTGCCATGACCTTGCAGCTCCCGCCGCAGCGCTGCTTTGTCCGTAGCCGTCTCCGACAGATCCGACCTCCCCGTCGTGTCGCCCGCTGGATCCGCGCCGCCGGCCCCTTGCCGAAGTAGAGCCAAGTCCCCCCATGCATCGCGCGGACGCTTCCCTGCTTCGCCTGCTCAGGTGTCACTGCTCTGTTTTCCTCATGAGCAGAGAGCGCGCTCGCCCGCTCGATCACCTGTGCGTGGCCGCCCGGTTGGACCACAACGTTTGCCTCTAGCGCCCCAGTGGGTCGTTTCCTCTCCAGATCTGGCCTGTTAGGCCCAATGGTGAGAACACCACAGCCCAGCGCCCAGCCAGTTTCGGCCTGCTCCTTTTTTTCCCCTGAACTATGAATTTCCTAATTTTCCAGGGGATTGATAGTTTTACAGAAAAGCCCTTCAAGTCCATGCATTTAATAACTTAACAACCGTGCACCATATTAAAATGATTTATATATGAAAGTTGCTTAGAATTTTGTGTAGATTCATATTGTGCAACTTTCATCTATGTTTAAAATGTTTAAAATGATGTTTGTTCATAATTTACCTAATGCCATGCTAAAATGATTTATTTCATAACTAAATAACCGTAGCTCCAAATTTAATAATCTTTATATGTAAATGGGGTAGAATTTTGCATAGTTTAACATGGTGGCATCACTTTGCATGTTTAGCAACTATAAAATATGGTTTAGGGCAGAACAGTACCAAACCTAATATATGCATATGGGGACTTACCGGAATTGTTGTTCGTTGCTTCCGGCCTCATTTAACCTTGACTAGATAGGTAGTTTTACTTTGCTTCACCCTCTTGCCATGTTTAACAACATTTAATATTGTTGGGTACATAACCGAGAGAGAACTAAATAAGTCATGTGGTGTTTCGTCAATATGCAACTCCGTTGCATAATGAGCTCCACTTAATTTCTAGGATTGTTTGTGCACTTTGCCATGCCATGCCTCATTAAACCGGACATGCATCATACTTGATTTTGCATCATGCCATGTTATGTGATGGTTGTTTACTATGTTGCATGCTTCTTTCCGGTGGTTGCTTCTTCGGGTTGGTTCCGATAACGTTGCGTTTGTGAGGACCCGTTCGACTACGTCCGTTTGTCTTCTTCATGGACTCGTTCTTCTTCCTTGCGGGATTTCAGGCAAGATGACCATACCCTCGAAATCACTTCTATCTTTGCTTGCTAGTTGCTCCCTCTTTTGCTATGCCTATGCTGCGATACCTACCACTTGCTTATCATGCCTACGATATTTTTGAACCAAGCCTCTAACCCACCTTGTCCTAGCAAACCGTTGTTTGGCTATGTTGCCGCTTTGCTCAGCCCCTCTTATAGCGTTGTTAGTTGCGGGTGAAGATTGAAGTTTGTTCCTTGTTGGAACATGGAGATGTTGTTCCTTGTTGGAACATGGTTACTTGTTGGGATATCACGATATATCTTATTTAATTAATGCATCTATATACTTGGTAAAGGGTGGAAGGCTCGGCCTTATGCCTGGTGTTTTGTTCCACTCTTGCCGCCCTAGTTTCCGTCATATTGGTGTTATGTTCCCGGATTTTGCGTTCCTTACGCAGTTGGGTTATAATGGGAACCCCTTGACAGTTCGCTTTGAATAAAACTCCTCTAGCAAGGCCCAACATTGGTTTTACCATTTGCCACCTAGCCTCTTTTTCCCTTGGGTTAGGCCAGCCCAAGGGTCATCTTATTTTAACACCCCCCCGGGCTAGTGCTTGTCTAAGTGTTGGTCCAACCCAGAGCACCGTGTGGGGCCGTCCCTTGGCAACTTGGGTTACGTTGGCTCCCGAACGCTTAGCTTATCCGGTGTGCCCTGAGAACGAGATATGTGCAGCTCCTATCGGGATTGTCAGCATAGTGGGTGGTGTTGCTGGTCTTGTTTTACGTGTCGAAATGTCTTGTAACCGGGATTCCGAGCCTGATCGGGTCTTCCCGCTAGAAGGAATATCCTTCGTTGACCGTGAGAGCTTGTGATGGGCTAAGTTGGGACACCCCTGCAGGGATTTGAACTTTCGAAAGCCGTGCCCGCGGTTATGGGCAGATGGGAATTTGTTAATGTCCGGTTGTAGAAAACCTGAAGTTGACCTTAATTAAAATACATCAACCGCGTGTGTTACCGTGATGGTCTCTTTCCGGGGGAGTCCGGGAAGTGAACACGGTGTTGGAGTTATGCTTGACGTAGGTTGTTTTAGGATCACTTCTTGATCATACTTGTATCGACTGTGCTTTGCCTTCTCTTCTCGCTCTCATTTGCGTATGTTAGCCACCATATATGCTAGCCACTTGCTGCAGCTCCACCTCATACCTTTACCTTACCCATAAGCTTAAATAGTCTTGATCGCGAGGGTGCAAGATTGCTGACTCCCTGTGGCTCACAGATACTTCCAAAACCAGCTTGCAGGTGCCGAGGTTACCGTGCGGATGACGCAACCAAGCTAGGAGGAGCTCGATGAAGATCTTGTCCTTTTGTGTTGTTTCGTTCTAGTTGATCAGTAGTTGAGCCCAGTTGGGGTCGATCGGGGACCTTGTCGCTTTTGGGGTTCTTCTTTTATTTTGGTTCCGTAGTCGGACCTTGATTGTATCTGGATGATGTAATGCTTTATTCATGTAATTGTGTGAAGTGGCAATTGTAAGCCAACTATGTAACTCTTTCCCTTATGTATTACATGGGTTGTGTGAAGATTACCTCACTTGCGACATTGCTTTCAATGCGGTTATGCCTCTAAGTCATGCTTCGACACGTGGGAGATATAGCCGCATCGAGGGCGTTACAATATCTTAGCATCACCCTTTAATGAGAACGGAAATATTTTAAGGATGTAAAAGTAGCGAGTTCTCTCATCTTTAGTGAACAGGGTAGCTATATCATTCAGTTTAGTAAGGTGTGCCACAACAGTTTCAGATTCATAACCATGAAAAGGATCAGATTGAACCAAAGTAATTATATCAGGATCAACAGAGAATTCATAATCCTTATCAGTAACAAAGATAGGTGAAGTAGCAAGAGGAGGGTCAGGTTTCATTCTAGCATTTAGAGATTGCTTACTCCATTTAGCTAATATTTTTTTAAGTTCAGTTCTATTTCTGCAAGCTAAAATAGCTAAAGAAGCATCTTGATCAAAAACATAACCCTTAGGAATGGCAAGTGGTTCTTCATCATCACTTTCATCAGTATCATCAGATTCAATATTTTCAATTTCTCTAGCCCTAGCAAGTTGTTCATCAAGAAAAGCACTAAATGGCATAGTAGTATCAGGCATAGAGGTAGTTTCATCATAAGTATCATGCATAGCAGAAGTGGCATCATCAATAACATGCGACATATCAGAACGAATAGCAGAAGCAGGTGTAGGTGTCGCAAGCTTACTCAAAATAGAAGGTGAATCAAGTGTAGAGCTAGATGGCAGTTCCTTACCTCCCCTCGTAGTTGAGGGATAGATCTTGGTTTTTGGATCTCTCAAATTCTTCATAATGATAAGCAGATATATATATATCCCAAGTGACTCAAAGAATAGAGCTATGCTCCCCGGCAACGGTGCCAGAAAATAGTCTTGATAACCCACAAGTATAGGGAGTTGCAACAGTTTTCGAGGGTAGAGTATTCAACCCAAATTTATTGATTCGACAGAAGGGGAGCCAAAGAATATTCTCAAGTATTAGCAGCTGAGTTGTCAATTCAACCACACCTGGAAACTTAATATCTGCAGCAAAGTGTTTAGTAGCAAAGTAATATGATAGTGGTGATAACGGTAGCAAAAGATAACAGTAGTAAAAGTACTGTTTTTGTTATTTGGTAGTGATGATAGAAATAGCAACGGAAAAGTAAATAAGCGGAGAACAATATATGGAAAGCTCGTAGGCAATGGATCGGTGATGGAGAATTATGCCAGATGCGGTTCATCATGTAACATTCATAACCTAGGGTGACACAGAAATAGCTCCAGTTCATTGATATAATGTAGGCATGTATTCCGAATATAGTCATACGTGCTCATGGAAAAGAACTTGCATGACATCTTTTGTCCTACCCTCCCGTGGCAGCGGGGTCCTTATGGAAACTAAGGGCTATTAAGGCTTCCTTTTAATAGAGAACCGAACAAAGCATTAACACATAGTGAATACATGAAATCCTCAAACTACGGTCATTACCGGTAAGTATCCCGATTATTGTCACTTCGGGGTTAACGGATCATAACACATAATAGGTGACTATAGACTTGCAAGATAGGATCAAGAACACACATATATTGATGAAAACATAATAGGTTTAGATCTGAAATCATGGCACTCGGGCCCTAGTGACAAGCATTAAGCATAGAAAAGTCATAGCAACATCAATCTCAGAACATAGTGGACACTAAGGATCAAACCCTAACAAAACTAACTCGATTACATGATAGGTCCCATCCAACCCATCACCGTCTAGCAAGCCTATGATGGAATTACTCACACATGGCGGTGAGCATCATGAAATTGGTGATGGAGGATGGTTGATGATGACGATGGCGACGGATTCCCCTCTCCGGATCCCCGAACGGACTCCAGATCAGCCCTCCCGAGAGGTTTTAGGGCTTGGCGGCGGCTCCGTATCGTAAAACATGATGATTTCTTCTCTCTGTTTTTCTCTCCCCGAAACTCAATATATGGAGGTGGAGTTGGAGTCAGAGAGGCAACAGGGGACCCACGAGGTAGGGGGCACACCCCCACCCTCGTGGCAAGGTGGTGGCCCCCCTGGCCTTCATCTTTGGCAGATATTTTTCTTATTTTCTGAAAAGTGTCTCCGTGAAGTTTTAGGTCATTCCGAGAACGTTTGCTCCTGCACATAAATAACACCATGGTAATTCTGCTGAAAACATCGTTAGTCTGGGTTAGTTCCATTCAAATCATGCAAGTTGGAGTTCAAAACAAGGGCAAAAGTGTTTGGAAAAGTAGATACGTTGGAGACGTATCACGCGCCCCCCCCCAAACCTCCACCATCGGCCTTAGATGCTGCACGCCGCCGCCGGCCGTGTATCCTGCGTGCCACCACTTGGCCCTGGATCTCGCCTGGTGCGAGGCCACGCCCTCTGATGTCTACTACACAACCTTCTTCCTGTAGACGTTGTTGGGCCTCCAAGTGCAGAGGTTTGTAGGACAGTAGCAAATTTCCCTCAAGTGGATGACCTAAGGTTTATCAATCCGTAGGAGGCGTAGGATGAAGATGGTCTCTCTCAAGCAACCCTGCAACCAAATAACAAAGAGTCTCTTGTGTCCCCAACACACCCAGTACAATGGTAAATTGTATAGGTGCACTAGTTCGGCAAAGAGATGGTGATACAAGTGGTATATGGATAGTAGATATAGGTTTTTGTAATCTGAAAATATAAAAACAGCAAGGTAACTAATGATAAAAGTGAGCACAAACGGTATTGCAATGTGTTGAAACAAGGCCTAGGGTTCATACTTTCACTAGTGCAAGTCCTCTCAACAATAATAACATAATTGGATCATATAACTATCCCTCAACATGCAACAAAGAGTCACTCTAAAGTCACTAATAGCGGAGAACTAACGAAGAGATTATGGTAGGGTATGAAACCACCTAAAAGTTATTCTTTCCAATCAATCCGTTGGGCTATTCCTATAAGTGTCACAAACAGCCCTAGAGTTCGTACTAGAATAACACCTTAAGACACAAATCAACCAAAACCCTAATGTCACCTAGATACTCCAATGTCACCTCAAGTATCCGTGGGTATGATTATACGATATGCATCACACAATCTCAGATTCATCTATTCAACCAACACATAGAACCTCAAAGAGTGCCCCAAAGTTTCTACCAGAGAATCACGACGAAAACGTGTGCCAACCCCTATGCATAGGTTCATGGGCGGAACCCGCAAGTTGATCACCAAAACATACATCAAGTGAATCAGGTGATATCCCATTGTCACCATAGATACGCACGGCAAGACATACATCAAGTGTTCTAAAATCTTTAAAGACTCAATCCGATAAGATAACTTCGAAGGGGAAACTCAATCCATTACAAGAGAGTAGAGCAGGGAGAAAACATCATAAGATCCAACTATAATAGCAAAGCTCGCGATACATCAAGATCGTACCACCTCAAGAACACGAGAGAGAGAGAGAGAGAGATCAGACACATAGCTACTAGTACATACCCTCAACCCCAAGGGAGAACTACTCCCTCCTCGTCATGGAGAGCACCGGGATGATGAAGATAGCCACCGGAGAGGGATCCCCCCTCCGGCAGGGTGCCGGAACGGGTCTAGATTGGCTTTTGGTGGCTACGGAGGATTCTGGTGGCGGAACTCCCGATCTATTCTGCTCCCCGATCGTTTTAGGGTATATGGAGATATATAGGCGGAAGAAGTACATCATGGGAGCCACGAGGGGCCCACGAGGGTGGAGGGCGCTCCCAGGGGGGTGGGCGCACCCCCTACCTCGTGGCTTCCTCATTGCTTTCCTAACATGCACTCCAAGTCTCCCGGGTTGCTTTCCTTCCAAAAATAAGTTCCGTGAAGTTTCAGGTCAATTGGACTTTGTTTGATTTTCCTTTTCTGCGATACTCTAAAACAAGGAAAAAACAGAAACTGGCACTGGGCTCTGGGTTAATAGGTTAGTCCCAAAAATTATATAAAATAGCATATAAATGCATATAAAACATCCAAGGTTGATAATATAATAACATGGAACAACAAAAAATTATAGATACATTGGAGACGTATCAGCATCCCCAAGCTTAATTCCTGCTCGCCCTCGAGTAGGTAAATGATAAAAACAGAATTTTTGATGTGGAACGCTACCTAACATATTTATCATGTATTTCTCTTTATTGTAGCAAGATATTCAGATCCATAAGATTCAAGACAAAACTTCAATATTGACATAAAAATAATAATACTTCAAGCATACTAACTAAGCAATTATGTCTTCTCAAAATAACATGGCCAAAGAAAGATATCCCTAAAAAATCATATAGTCATGCTATGCTCTATCTTCACCACACAAAATATTTAAATCATGCACAACCCCGATGACAACCCAAGCAATTGTTTCATACTTTTGATGTTCTCAAACCTTTTCAATCTTCATGCAATACATGAGCGTGAGCCATGGATATAGCACTATAGGTGGAATAGAATGGTGGTTGTGGAGAAGACAAAAAGGAGAAGATAGTCTCACATCAACTAGGCATATCAATGGGCTATGGAGATGCCCATCAATAGATATCAATGTGAGTGAGTAGGGATTGCCATGCAACGGATGCACTAGAGCTATAAGTATATGAAAGCTCAACAAAAGAAACTAGTGGGTGTGCATCCAACTCGCTTGCTCACGAAGACCTAGGGCATTTTGAGGAATCCCATCATTGGAATATACAAGCCAAGTTCTATAATGAAATATTCCCACTAGTATATGAAAGTGACAACATAGGAGACTCTCTATCATGAAGATCATGGTGCTACTTTGAAACACAAGTGTGGTAAAAGGATAGTAGCATTGCCCTTCTCTCTTTTTATCTCATTTTTTATTTTTTATTTGGGCCTTCTCTTTTTTTTATGGCCTCCTTTCTCTTTTTTTTATTTGGGCTTCTTTGGCCTCTCTTTTTTCGTCCGGAGTCTCATCCCGACTTGTGGGGGAATCATAGTCTCCATCATCCTTTCCTCACTGGGGATAATGCTCTAATAATGAAGATCATCACACTTTTATTTACTTACAACTCAAGAATTACAAATTGATACTTAGAACAAGATATGACTCTATATGAATGCCTCCGGCGGTGTACCGGGATGTGCAATGATGCATGAGTGGCATGTATGAAAGAATTATGAATGGTGGCTTTGCCACAAATACGATGTCAACTACATGATCATGCAAGCGATATGACAATGATGGAGCGTGTCATAACAAACGGAACGGTGGAAAGTTGCATGGCAATATATCTCGGAATGGCAATGGAAATGCCATGATAGGTAGGTATGGTGGCTGTTTTGAGGAAGGTATATGGTGGGTTTATGATACCGGCGAAATTTGCACGGTATTATAGAGGCTAGCAATGGTGGAAGGGTGAGAGTGTGTATAATCCATGGACTCAACATTAGTCATAAAGAACTCACATACTTATTGCAAAAATCTATTAGTTATCGAAACAAAGTACTACGTGCATGCTCCTAGGGGGATAGATTGGTAGGAAAAGACCATCGCTCGTCCCCGACCGCCACTCATAAGGAAGACAATCAATCAATAAATCATGCTCCAACTTTGTCACATAACGGTTCACCATACGTGCATGCTACGGGAATCACAAACTTCAACACAAGTATTTCTCAAATTCACAACTACTCCCTCCATCCGAAAAAGTTTGTCCCTCAAATGGATGTATCTAGCACCAACTTGGTGCTAGATACATCCATTTCAGGGATAAGCTTGGGACAAGCTTTTTCGGATGGAGGGAGTACTCAACTAGCATGACTCTAATATCACCATCTCCATATCTCAAAACAATTATCAAGTATCAAACTTCTCATAGTATTCAATGCACTTTATATGATAGTTTTTATTATATCCATCTTGGATGCCCATCATATTAGGACTAAATTCATAACCAAAGCACATTACCATGTTGTTCTAAAAGACTCTCAAAATAATATAAGTGAAGCATGAAAGATCAATTATTTCTATAAAAAAAACCACCACCGTGCTCTAAAAAGATATAAGTGAAGCACTAGAGCAACAACAAACTACTCCGAAAGATATAAGTGGAGATCAATGAGTAGTTGAATAATTATTTCACAATGTGAAGACTCTCTAACATTAAAGAATTTCAGATCTTGGTATTTTATTCAAACAGCAAGCAAAACAAAATGAAATAAAATGACGCTCCAAGCAAAACACATATCATGTGGTGAATACAAATATAGCTCCAACTAAAGTTACCGATGAACGAAGACGAAAGAGGGGATGCCTTCTGGGGCATCCACAAGATTAGGCTCTTGGTCATCCTTGAATATTACCTTTGGGGTGCCTTGGGCATCCCTGTCGGTGTCAAAACCGGCGGATCTCGGGTAGGGGGTCCCGAACTGTGCATCTAGGCCGGATGGTAACAGGAGGCAAGGGACACGAAGTTTTACCCAGGTTCGGGCCCTCTCGACGGTGGTAAAACCCTACGTCCTGCTTGATTAATATTGATGATATGGGTAGTACAAGAGTAGATCTACCACGAGATCGGAGAGGCTAAACCCTAGAAGCTTGCCTATGGTATGATTGTTGTTGTGTATGTTGTCCTACGGACTAAAACCCTCCGGTTTATATAGACACTGGAGAGGGTTAGTGTTACACAAAGTCGGTTACAATGGTAGGAGATCTGCATATCCGTATCGCCAAGCTTGCCTTCCACGCCAGGGAAAGTCCCTTCCAGACACGGGACGAAGTCTTCAATCTTGTATCTTCATAGTCGAGGAGTCCGGCTGAAGGTCTAGTCCGGCCATTCGGACACCCCCTAATCCAGGACTCCCTCAATCCCCAAGCTTAGTCTCTTGCCACTCCTTATTCCATAGTCCATCGAATATTTACCCAAAACTTGAAAACTTCACAACACAAAACTTAACAGAAAACTCGTAAGCTCCGTTAGTATAAGAAAATAAATCACCACTTCAAAGTACTGTAATGAACTCATTATTTATTTATATTGGTGTTAAACCTACCTTATTCCAACTTCTCTATGGTTTATAAACTCTTTTACTAGCCATAGATTCATCAAAATAAGCAAACAACACACGAAAAACAGAATCTGTCAAAAAACAGAACAGTCTGTAGTAATCTGGATCAAACGTATACTTATGTAACTCATAAAATTCTCAAGTAAATTTCTGTACGTGAGGAATTTATCTATTAATCATCTTCAAAAAGAATTAACTAAATAGCACTATCCAATAAAAAATAGAAGTAATTCTCGTGAGCGCTAAAGTTTCTGTTTTTTACAGCATGATCGCAAAGACTTTCCCCAAGTCTTCCCAAAGGTTCTACTTGGCAAAAACACTAATTAAAAGAATAAAACCACATCTAAACATAGGCTAGATGAATTATTTGTTACTAAACAGGAACAAAAAGTAAGGAACAAAAATGAAGTTGGGTTGCCTCCCAACAAGCGCTATCGTTTAACGCCCCTAGCTAGGCATGATGAATTCAATGATGCTCACATAAAAGATAAGAGTTGAAACATAAAGAGAGCATCATGAAGAATATGACTAACACATTTAAGTCTAACCCACTTCCTATGCATTGGGATTTTGTGAGCAAACAACTTATGGAAACAATAATCAATTAGCATAGGAAGGTAAAGCAAGCAAAACTTCAAGATTTTAAGCACGTAGAGAGGAAACTTGGTATTATTGCAATTCCTACAAGCATATATTCCTCCCTCATAATAATTTTTAGTAGCATCATGAATGAATCCAACAATATAACTATCACACAAAACATTCTTTTCATGATCTACAAGCATGGAAAATTTACTACTCTCCACACAAGCAAAATTCTTCTCATGAATAATAGTGGGAGCAAACTCAACAAAATAATTATCATGTGAGGCATAATCCAATTGAAAACTAAAATCATGATGACAAGATTCATGGATATCATTATTCTTTATAGCATACAAGTCATCACAATAATCATCATAGATAGCAACTTTGTTCTCATAATCAATTGGAACCTCTTCCGGAATAGTGGAATCATTACTAAATAAAGTCATGACCTCTCCAAATCCACTTTCATCAATATAATCATCATAAATAGGAGGCATGCTTTCATCATAATAAATTTGCTCATCAAAACTTGGGGGACAAAAAATATCATCTTCATCAAACATAGCTTCCCCAAGCTTGTGGCTTTGCATATCATTAGCATCATGGATATTCAAGGAATGTATACTAACAACATTGCAATCATGCTCATCATTCAAATAGTTAGTGGCAAACATTCTAATGCATTCTTCTTCTAGCACTTGAGCACAATTATCGGAATCCTTATTCTCACGATAGATATTAAAAAGATAAAGCGTATGAGGTAACCTTAATTCCATTTTTTATAGTTTTCTTTTAGAAACTAAACTAGTGATAAAACAAGAAACTAAAAGACTCGATTGCAAGATCTAAAGATATACCTTCAAGCACTCACCTCCCCGGCAACGGCGCTAGAAAAGAGCTTGATGTCTACTACACAACCTTCTTCTTGTAGATGTTGTTGGTCCTCCAAGTGCAGAGGTTCGTAGGACAGTAGCAAATTTCCCTCAAGTGGATGACCTAAGGTTTATCAATCCGTAGGAGGCGTAGGATGAAGATGGTCTCTCTCAATTAACCCTACAACCAAATAACAAAGAGTCTCTTGTGTCCCCAACACACCCAATACAATGGTAAATTGTATAGGTGCACTAGTTCGGCAAAGAGATGGTGATACAAGTGGTATATGGATAGTAGATATAGGTTTTTGTAATCTGAAAATATAAAAACAGCAAGGTAACTAATGATAAAAGTGAGCACAAATGGTATTGCAATGTGTTGAAACAAGGCCTAGGGTTCATACTTTCACTAGTGCAAGTCCTCTCAACAATAATAACATAATTGGATCATATAACTATCCCTCAACATGCAACAAAGAGTCACTCTAAAGTCACTAATAGCAGAGAACAAATGAAGAGATTATGGTAGGGTACGAAACCACCTCAAAGTTATTCTTTCCAATCAATCCGTTGGGCTATTCCTATAAGTGTCACAAACAGCCCTAGAGTTCGTACTAGAATAACACCTTAAGACACAAATCAACCAAAACCCTAATGTCACCTAGATACTCCAATGTCACCTCAAGTATCTGTGGGTATGATTATACGATATGCATCACACAATCTCAGATTCATCTATTCAACCAGCACATAGAACCTCAAAGAGTGCCCCAAAGTTTCTACCGGAGAATCACGACGAAAACGTGTGCCAACCCCTATGCATAGGTTCATGGGCGGAACCCGCAAGTTGATCACCAAAACATACATCAAGTGAATCACGTGATATCCCATTGTCACCACAGATACGCACGTCAAGACATACATCAAGTGTTCTCAAATCTTTAAAGACTCAATCTGATAAGATAACTTCGAAGGGGAAACTCAATCCATTACAAGAGAGTAGAGGGGGGGAGAGAACATCATAAGATCCAACTATAATAGCAAAGCTCGCGATACATCAAGATCGTACCACCTCAAGAACACGAGAGAGAGAGAGAGAGATCAGACACATAGCTACTAGTACATACCCTCAGCCCTGAGGGAGAACTACTCCCTCCTCGTCACGGAGAGCACCGGGATGATGAAGATAGCCGCCAGAGAGGGATCCCCCCTCCAGCAGGGTGCCGAAACGGGTCTAGATTGGCTTTTGGTGGCTACGGAGGCTTCTGGCGGCGGAACTCCCGATCTATTGTGCTCCCTGGTCGTTTTAGGGTATATGGAGATATATAGGCAGAAGAAGTACATCAGGGGAGCCACGAGGGGCCCACGAGGGTGGAGGGCGCGCCCAGGGGGTGGGCGCGCCCCTGCCTCGTGGCTTCCTCGTTGCTTTCCTGACGTGCACTCCAAGTCTCCCGGGTTGCTTTCCTTCCAAAAATAAGTTCCGTGAAGTTTCAGGTCAATTGGACTCCATTTGATTTTCCTTTTCTGTGATACTCTAAAACAAGGAAAAAAACAGAAACTGGCACTAGGCTTTGGGTTAATAGGTTAGTACCAAAAATCATATAAAATAGCATATAAATGCATATAAAACATCCAAGGTTGATAATATAATAGCATGGAACAATAAAAAATATAGATACGTTGGAGACGTATCAGCCTCCTCCTCCGGTGTGATACCGCCTTCGCCTGGCTATGGATCCAAACTCGCCGCCTCCTCTGGCGTGCAGCCACCCCGGCCTCCTCCTCCGGCGCATAGCCACCCCAGCCTCCTTCGCGCGACTCCACCCCCACCTTCTCCTAGCGCCCCTGCATCCTCCGGCACGACGCGACCCCCGCATCTCCGGTGCGCCGCCGCACAACTCCTCCCGATGGGGGCCCACCGCCGCAGCACTCAGGGCATTCCGATCGCTGCGAGCTCCACCTCCACACCACCTCCTCATAGGTGTTGCGGCCGCCGCCGATCCATTCCTTGCGCTGAGCACGCTAACCCTATAGCAGTCGCGCCGCGCTGGACGACCACCTCAGCCCCACATCCCCAGGAACTTGCCTTGCAGACCTTCGCCATGGGCGATCCATCCAGTGCAAGCACGCCAACTGCCATCGATGCTGGGAAGTCTCTGTTTTTTACCCCTCTGTTTTTTGTCTTTGGTTGCATTTGTTGATCCATGCATATGTGAACGGAGTTATATCTTGTTGCAGAAGTTCAGAAAGACGAAGAAATTCAGTTCATTTTCTTCTCGCATTATTAATTGTTAGTACAAGAATGTTCAGAGAGGAAGAAATCTTGTCTAATGTTCAAGCGTAAAGTTGTTTGGTCCTTTTTTCTCTTCATTACGCTCAAAAGTTTGTGTCTCCAGGATCCTACGTGTCGCTCTGCCATCCACTGCCCACGTGAACATTGGGAGGAAGGTCACCATGTGGTAGGGGAGAAGGTCACATGAGGTGCTTGGGACAGAATTGTTGATGTTCGTGAGGAAGATGGTTAGATTTCATAATAGGCTATGTGATCTTTGTGTTGTTTTCGGGATGTACTTCAACATGGCAAAAAAAATATTTCCTGCAGCGATTATATGATTATAGATTCCATAACATCGGTCGTTCTTGTGTTCAACTATCATTTTACTTTGAGATTTTTATATTCATTGCACATGGAGTTTGGATGTTCCAGTACATGGTCAGTAGTGGGAAAGCTACCGTGTGAAGCTAGTTCAGGCAATGGAAACTTGGTCATGTTTGTCATGCCATGTGGATACCATGACTTGATTTTTGTGCATTTTCCTAGCCTTTTCTACACTTTTCCTACAAGATGTGCAAACTGATGAAGTTCAACAACTGTGAGTGTTTCAGTTCACTGTATACAAAAAAGAATAAAATTCGAATTCCCTATGTGTGGGGAGGACAGTGGAGGCGTTATTTACAGTGCCATGATATTTTTTTGTATTGATAACAGAAGTCCAAAAAAGTGTATGGGCGTGAGTTGTTGTCTGAGCAATAAAAAACTGACTTTGGACAACTGTTGGGTATTATAGAAACGTTGTTTCTAGCAATTCATTGTGTTTATTAAAAAGATAGAAGTTCAGCATGCGAAACTTGTGTAGTTCAATTTGTACTAAAAAGAAAGAAAATAAAACAACAATAAAGTTCACTAAAAAGTGCAACTTTTCATAATGCATAAAAAATGAACTTCTCACCAAACCCCAAGAATTTCAAATTAAAATAGATGAGCGGCTAGATGTTTATTACAAACCAATAGTTTTTACGTTAATAATAAAAGAAATAAAACCAAACAGTTCAAATAAAAAATGGAGTAGTTTGATATCATATTTGAAAACGCAGATTTTTCCGGTTACTAAAGAATAAACCAACAAGTTCAATTCAAAATAACAAAGAAGTTCACTTGGAAACAACAGAGCAGTTTGATATATATTTAAAAACTCGGATATTTCCAGTTACTAAAGAATAAAAACAGTTCAATTCAAAATAAGGAAGAAATTCGATGTTTCTAAAAATACTCCAATTTTCACATTTCTAAAAATACACAATCAAGTTTTAAAAAAGGTGTCCACCGATGCCCTATTAGTGTCCACCGATGCCCTGTCTAAAAAGTACATGTTTTCTAATTCCAGATGCTTATATGGTCGTCTTGTGACACTGAAATCTTTTTCATTTTAGGTGAGCTAGAATTTTGCATGGATGTGTTGTGCATAGTGCACTAAATAGAACAAAAAACCTATTATGGGTGCCCTCTAAATATTTATCCTATTGCTTATGAGAATTGACCCAAAATTTCCTATTGTTTTTGCACATGTTGGATTCAACGGAAAACATGTATAAAAAAGGTGTGATTCCGAAAGTTCAGGTGTAACAAACATCGAAGTTCAAACCAAAAAAATGTAAAAAATCATGGAATTCAAAGAATAAACACTATTGAGTTTCATGCAAAAAAAATTAATAGCACACGAAGTTCATGTTTCAGAAATTATGAAGTTCACGTGTGCCACGTATAGAAGAAAAATCATCAAATCAAAAAAGGGACCGCCTAGGCCATTTCACCGAAAAGCAAAAAATGCATAAAATGTCAAGACAAAATTATATAAGAAGTTCAATTTAAAAACCGAAGCAGGTCAACATTAAAAAAATGAAGTTGTTAATATCTAAAAGACAAATTTGGAAGTTCAAAAAATTTGAGCAAGAAGTTCGAAAAGAAAGTAGTTCAAAAATCTTTGTAACGGATTTTTCCCGTTTGTAAAAAACCCCAGAGAAGTTCAAATTAAAAAGAGGAGCATTTCAAAAGATTGTATAAAAACTGATTTTCCCCATTCTATAAAAACTAGAAGTTCGAATTAAAATAATGCCGCGGTATCATTGTTTATATAAAAAACATTTTCCCCGTTACCAATGAATACAACTAAGAAGTTCAAATTTAAAAAATTGTGAAGTTACATGTCTATAAAAAATTCAGATTTTCACATCATTAAAAAATAAAACAAAGATGTTGGCACCCGAACACGTCACGTGTACCCTCGACGCCGGGGGTGATGCATCGCAACTCACGTCGAAGGAGACCCGACCGACAGCGCGATACGCAAGACAGTCGACGGGTGCTTTTGCAGACCCGAAAACCCCACACCCCCGGGAGGGACCCCGTCAGGGAGTGCGGCGGCTATGGGCTGCCCTAGGTCGATTCGCTCGCCCCTAGAGCCTCGGAATTCGCAGCTCTCAAACACGAAGAACAGCGAAGAACGAGATAGAAAAATGGTGGAGAGATAAAACGTATATGAAAAAGTAGTATATTGATTTGTTCGATTGTGTGTTGTTCAATCGGCCGTCACCCCCAACATATATAAGAGGCGGCTGGACTTCCCGTACAAGCAAAGGATTTATCTAGGCTTTCCGTACAAGAAAATTACATCAATTCACGTCCTAGAATCCTAGTTCTGGTCCCACTCGGATTCAGCCCGAATCTGGTCCAATCTTCTGTCTTGCTCCTTGCGTGGGCTGTGGAATCTGCATATGACTTCCGATGGAGACGGTTCAAATATCAATCATGTGTGCTTCGACGAGGCCAACAATCCGTATGTTGATCACTTTTCCAAATAAGGCCATCTTGAATACTCCACGGGGTCATCTCTAATTTCGAGTCGGACTCGTTCATGTAGCTGACTGGACCGTCTGACTCTTGCAGTGTCTCTGCAGGTCGTATACTACGTCAGATGATGATGACTCCAAAAGCAAAGTTGACCGTTTCGATGTTACGAACAACTCCCGTGTTGAACACTTCTTCATTCGAAGCCATCTAGATAAGTATTTGAGCCCATCTTCAGCATCTGGTCGGATTGGCCTCGACAGTTTCTACTGTTCACGGTGGCAAGCTTTCCCGGCAAGGTTACTGTTCACGGCAGCAAGCTTTCCCCGGCAGGTTACTGTTCACGGCGTCAAGCTCTCCCCCCGGCAAGGTTACTGTTCATGGCGGCAAGCTTTCCCCGGCAAGGTTACTGTTCACGGCGACAAGCTTTCCCTGGCAAGGTTACTGTTCACGGCGGCAAGCTTTCCCCGACAAGGTTACTGTTCACGGCGGCAAGCTTTCCCCGGCAAGGGTACTGTTCACGGCGGCAAGCTTTCCCCGGCAAGGTTACTGTTCACGGCGGCAAGCTTTCCCCGGCAAGGTTTTTGAGGCAGTAAACGACCTCGGATGAAAATGTGCCCAAAAGCAAAGTTGACCGTTTTGACGAGACGGAAAACTTTCGTGTTGAACTTTTCCGATTCGATGCCATCTTCTGGGCCAAAACACTCACGCATTACATCAGACACTTGCCAAGACATGTCTGGTCTCCCGCGTCATATTTCGCCTCTTGACAGGGCTGCATCCAGATAGCTCTAACTTTTGCATACGAACTCGGCTTGAGATGATTTTTATATCAAAATCGACCAATTCGACAAGACGAAGACAATTCATGTAGAGCATTCCTTCATCCGAGATTGTCCTGGAGGTGTACTTAACCAAAAAGCACT
This sequence comes from Triticum aestivum, assembly GCF_018294505.1. NCBI lineage: Eukaryota > Viridiplantae > Streptophyta > Magnoliopsida > Poales > Poaceae > Triticum > Triticum aestivum. The sequence continues at coordinate 91,108,907 of NC_057803.1, read as the reverse complement.
CAGAACACTTACATGACAATCTGAGTGTAGTTTTGGTCTTTGATATGATGCCGAATGATTATGGTCCAAACATCAAAGTTGTTCCACTCGGCAATGTGAAATTTCTCATTTAGAATATTTTGTCATTTGAGGCCATCTCCATTGCATTCTGCATTGTGCCAAAATCATGTGTCAACACAGGCCCCCCTGTTTTTCGGCAAAGCTTGCATGCCGAAAAATAATTTGCACCATGTTTGTTCTAAGGACGATGTCAACACTCCATTGGCCATGTATTCTTGTCAGGGCGATAATTATGTATCGGCCATGTTTGTGCTAAGGGTGATAATCGTATATCGGCCATTGCCTACTTAGGCTTCCTGCCGCACACTCGGGTGGTACTTCTTCAAATATTTGCCATTGAGAGCTCGAGGTAACAATGCCCCCTGTATTGATTCCACCAAATATGGATTTCCGGGAATAACTCTTGTAATCCTAAAAGGACCTTCCCAACTTGGAGACGACTTCCCGAATTTTCTATCTCTTGAACCAATCGGTAGAATCACTTTCCAAACGAGATCACCAACTTGAAAATTCTTCAACTTGACTTTCTTATTGTAAGCCCTTGCCACCCTCAACTTATCTCTCTCTATGGCATTCAAAGCAGCCAAACGTTTATCAGCAACCTCATCAATGTTGTACATCATCAAGTTATAGAAGTCTATTGCCGATAAATCATTTTGTTTGGCTATTCTCAAAGCATTCAAATTTACTTCCACTGGTAAAACAGCCTCCTGACCATATACTAGCTCATACGGAGTCACTTTCGTAGCACCATGCCTTGAGATTCTATGTGCCCATAATGCCTCAGACAACAAGTCATGCCATCTCCTTGGATTATCCTCAATCTTCTTCTTGATGAGCTTGATTAAAATTTTATTGCTAGACTCACCTTGTCCATTAGCTTGGGCATAATATGGGGAGGAATTGAGCAACTTTATGTTATAAGATTCGGCAAACTCTCTGACTTGGTGTGACATAAAAGATGAACCTTGATCTGTAGTTAACATTTGAGGAATACTGAATCTATGAATAATGTGCTCGGTTATGAATTTAATTACCTCCGTATGCGTCATGTTCTTGAGAGGTACTGCTTCAGACCACTTAGTGAAATAATCAGTTGCCACCAATACGAACCGATGCCCCTTTGAAGAAGACGGATGGATTTGCCCAATAAAGTCTAAACCCCACCCTCTGAAAGGCCACGGCTTGATAATAGGATGCAACATAGCAGCGGGAGCCAATTGAATATCACCAAATTTTTGACAAGCTTCGCAACCTTTATAATATCTGAAGCAATCATTAATCATGGTCGGCCAATAAAACCCAGCACGTCGTAATAACCATTTCATCTTGGGAGCCGACTGGTGAGTACCACAAATGCCTTCATGTACCTCTCCCATAGCAACTCTTTCTTGGTCCTCATCCAAGCACTTTAAAAGAACATCATCAACTGTTCGGTGATAAAGATCATCATCCCTCATAGTATATTTAAAAGCCATACGCCGAACACCCCTGTCCACCCTTTCACTCGGATTACGCAAGTAAGCAACAATGGGCTTCCTCCAGTCGGAATTGTCACCTGCACTAGATTTTTTGTTAATGACCGAATCAGTGCGTTCTGGTTCGGCCTCTTCTATACTGGTAAGACAAGACATCGGATTTTGAGAAATATGAAACATGCCATGATCAACATGGTATCCAGATGCTTGTTGTGCTAACTCATTTGCTTTCCAGTTGTCATGTCTAGATATATGTGCAATGCTAAAACAATCCAAAGTAGAGATTATATCTAGACATTTATCAAGATAAACATTAAGTGATTCGTCCAAACACTGAAAGACTTTGGATATTTGCTGTACCACTAGTAACGAATCACCATAAGCCTCAATATGTGTAACACCTATAGCAAGTAACATCTCTAGGCCGAATAACAATGCTTCATATTCGGCTTGATTGTTTGTGCAAAAATATTCTAAGCGGCATGAGGCTTCAAAAACAGCACCATGAGGAGATATATAAACAATACCAACACCTTGGCCATTGCTACAAACTGACCCATCAAAGTATAATATCCATGGTACTAATGAAATAAGGTTCATATCAACATCATGCTTGTCATTAATCCGATGTTCAACAATGAAATTAGCAACAATTTGGCCTTTCATGGACTTTAGAGATGCATAAGCCAAATCATATTCAATCAAAGCATAAGCCCACTTGCCAATTCTACCACTAAGAATTGGCCTATGCAACATGTATTTAATAACATCGGTTTGACAAGCTACTACACAAGCACTCGACACTAAATAATGTCTCAGTTTTGTGCAAGCATAATATAAGCATAGACATAATTTCTCAATAAATGTATACCTTGTCTCTGCGTCCAATAAGCGGCGGCTCAAATAAGTGATGGCATGCTCTTTTCCTTCGGTCTCTTGAGTTAGAACAGCACCAATAACTTCTTCCTCTGCTGCAATGTAAAGTCTGAAGGGTTCCCTATGCTTGGGTGCTCTCATCACCGGAGGAGTGCACAAATAATTCTTGATCATATCAAATGCTTCTTGATGTTTTGCCTCCCAAGTGAAATCAGCATCATCCTTTAACCGAAGGATAGGAGTAAATGCATCAACTTTCCTAGACAGATTAGCTATGAACCTTCTCAAATAGTTGACCTTGCCAAGGAACTTTTGCATATCTCTCTTGCATGTTGCAGCCTCCACTTTCTGTATAGCCTCTATCTTTTTGGGATCAATCTCTATGCCATCTTCATGAATAATGAAACCCAAAAACTTGCCAGCTGACACGCCAAAAGCACACTTCAAAGGATTCATCTTAAGTCCATACTTTTTCATTCTTTCAAAAGCTAAACGCAAATCGGCCAAGTGAGATTCAAAAGCATCCGATTTGACAACAATATCATCAATATAAACTTCAAGTATGATACCGAGTAAATCATGGAAAATCAAATTCATAGCCCTTTGATATGTGGCTCCAGCATTTTTTAATCCGAATGTCATCACTGTCCACTCGAATAAACCAATGAAACTAGGGCATCAAAAAGTAGTCTTGTACATGTCCTCTTTGGCCATAAAAATTAGATTGTATCCGGCATTACCATCTAGAAAGCTAATAACCTTATGCCCAGAAGCATCATTAATAAGCATATCGGCTATTGGCATAGGATACTCATCTTTGGGTGTAGCCCTATTCAAATCTTTGAAATCAATGCACACCCTCAACTTGCCGGATCCTTTCTTCTCCACTGGGACAATGTTAGAAATCCACTCGGCGTACCTGCAAGGTCGAATGAAATTAGCTTCAAGCAGTCGACCGATCTCTTCCTTGATCCGGTCATATGTTTTCGAATTAAATTTTCTGGCCGACTGTTTATAAGGTCTAAAACCGGCCTTTATAGGCAACCGATGCTCCACTAGCTCTCGGCTTAACCCTGGCATCTCATGATATTCCCATGCAAAGCAACAAACATATTCTTTCAATAGCTCGATTAACTTAGCTTTACAATCAGCTTTCAAATTTTTGTTTATAAATGTCGGTCGAGTGACTGAACCATCTCCAATATCTACCTCTTCTAATGGGTCGGCCGACGTAAAACCTTGTCCAAGTTTATCCATGTCATCCAACTCCTCTATAGACTCATACATATCATTCTCGCTGGACCGATATTTCACAAGACGTTTTTGTAACCACTCAGAGCTAGAATCCATTTAAACATATCATACCTTGGAGCCGATTGCATTCAGTCGGCTTTAAAGAGACGGGCACAAAACCATTCTTGGTTGCGCTGAGAAAATCAAACTCTGATAAGTCACGTCCCGTTAAGCAAGTAGCATTGGGATGTTGCCAATCCACCGATGCATCAACCAAAGCAACACAGGCCGAGTTATCCGCATGAATGACTTCCACTTTATCATCAACCCACTGAATCAAAAACTGGTGCATAGTGGATGGCACGCACTGGTTTGCATGAACCCAATCACGGCCTAGTATGACGTTGTAGTTACCTTGCACCTCAGCGACAAAGAATGCAGTAGCCAAAGTTTTGCTTCCGACTGTAAGCTCCACATACATCACACCTTTGGCTTCAGTTTACTCTTTGCCTTCAAACCCGTTAAGCACCATATTGGTCTTGATCAATTCTTCATCAGGCAAACCCAATTTCTTGAAGACCGAATAGGGCATAAGATTTACCACAGCACCACCATCAACAAGCATCCGAGTGAGCGGCGACCCATTGATATGACCTCTGAGATATAATGGTTTCAGATGCGTTACTGGTTCTTTTGGCTTCTCGAATATCGCGTTTTAGGGCCAAAATCCAGCTGAGCCACCTCCCCTTCCTCATCTACAACACGAAACTCAGCAGGCAAGTAATACACCATATTGATATCCATACCTTCATGAACCGGTGTAGACTCATAGTCCAACTTATCAGCCTCCTCCTCAAGTGCATCCACCGATTCAGAAATTTGTCCGATTGAAGAGGAAGCAATAGATAACGTAGACGATGCAATGATTGCGTCGTCCTTTTTTGGTAGTGTAAGTGCTGCTGTGATAGGCGTAGAGGCCACTGTATCTCATATTTGTTTGGGCCTCCACACTTGTTTTGTAGGTACCATAGGCCGAGTGTCATTGAACAACTTATCCCTTTGCTTCTCAGCCTTTTGTTCTGCCATCTCTTGGCTCCTTAACCTCTGTAGTTTCCTCTTCTGTGTCTTTGTTAGCCCTGGAGGACACCACTTTGGCTGAGTGTATTTAGGATCTCTCATTTTTACTCGACTGGTGCTTGCTTCATGGTCATTAGCCGAGTGCTTTGGCGCGATAGAAAGTATCGGCTCAGTCGGTTTGCTATGCACAATTGGCTGCTGTATGGCAAATGTTTTGGTGCCCAAGATAAGTGAGTCGGCATCCGTTTTCTCCTTGCTTTTTCCTGACTCAACTGCTGCAACACTTGGTGACTAAACACGCCATTCTTTTCGACTTTCCAGATGCATGAAATTTCCACTCGGGCGCAGCTTTTTACTCTGATGGAATCCGATCGGATGGATGTCACTCGGATGGAATTCACTCGGATGGAATCCAGTCGGATGGAATCTACTTGGCCACATTTTTTCACTCGGATAGCTTCCACCTGGGTGCATCCTTACACTCGGATAATTTCCACTCGGTCGCATATTTTGACCAGCCGACTGATAGTCACCGATGTTGAGTCGGCCATTATATGAGTAATCAAGTCGATCCCACACAGATTGCCTCTGCTCTTCTGAAAACTGCGCCCTTGGTCCACTCGGTTTTGTATACCGACTGAACATATCAGCTGATGGTGACCTTGGTCGTTTCAGATGAGTCGGTCGATTGAAACTAGAACCGGCCGACTGGTTAGCATACTTGGACAACAACATATCAAAAGTTGGCTTGATCCGCTTGCGCTGCACTTTAGCTTCATTCTTCTTCCACTTGCCAACTTCTGGACTCTTGGGCTTGACAAATTTAACACGAGTATTTTCTTGCACTTGCGGTTGCCCCCCGAGTGTAGGATTCTTGATGGTGATTTTGATCACTTCCTTGCCATCGGGTTGCTTATCAAGCACAACCTGTCTCCCAAGACCTTGTTGTCCTCCTTGTCTTTCCTGGGCTCACCGACAATGACATTAGCTTTATTAGCAGATTCGGCTACCTCCGGCCGAATGAGTAGCTTCTTCCCCTCTAAATCCATGGCGGAAAAGGCTGTTTATCAACTTGCATTTCAGAAAAGTTCAATCGTCCGTCATTAATGGCCGATTGTATCTGTCGTCGAAAAACATTGCAATCGTTAGTAGCATGAGAAAAAGAATTATGATACTTGCAATAAGCGCGCCGTTTTAGCTCTTCAAATGGCGGCAAAGTACGAGTTATTCTAATAATTTTAGCTTGCAGCAAAGCATCAAATATTTTATCACACTTGGCAATGTTAAAAGTAAACTTCATCTCTTCATCACGATTCTTATGAATCGGTTTCAGATCATTGCAAGTAAATGGTTTGGCCTTAGATGGCCAAACAAATTCAGTAGAAAAAACATCACCCTCATCGTCCGAGTGATCACTATCATATTCGATCATATTCATCTTTGGACGATCGGCTTTGTATCTATGCACTTCTTTGAGGTCTTTGCTTCGGCTTTCCTGAGCCAAAGCCCTTTGTAAGACTTGGTTGATATTTAAGAACTCATAGCCTTCTAGCTTTTCTCTGATGGGAGTTCTCAAACCACTCAGCACTAGGTCTGCCAAGTCTCTCTCGGTTATCACCAAACTAAAACACCGGTTTTTCGTTTCTCTAAATCTCTTGACATAATCGGAGACCGATTCGTCATGCTTCTGTTTAACCGATGTTAGATGTGACAACTTGAGTTCATTGTCGCCGCTATAAAAGTGATCATGAAATTTCTGCTCTAACTGCAACCAAACCCGAATGGAACCATGTGGTAAAGAAGAGAACCATGAAAATGCAGTACCAGTTAATGATAAAGGAAACAAACGCACTTTCAATTCATTCAATGAACCTGCTTCACCTAGTTGTGCCAAGTATTGACTAACATGCTCCCATGTGGTTTTTGTGCCCTCTCCATTGAACTTAACAAAATCTGGAATCTTATATCCCGGAGGGCACTGGATGGCATCAAAATACTCGGGGTACGGCTTTTGGTAAATCCGATTCCGAGGTAACTCAACTCCAAAATTCTCTCGAAGCATCTTAGCCATCTCCTCTCTAAGATTAGCTAGACCATCATCCATAGTGGACGATGCAACTTGTGGCAGCGGCATAGGAGGAGTAGGACTACTAGCAGTAGGTATGAACTGTGGCATGTATGCCGAACTATAGTTCGGTAATGGTCGAGTGGTTGTAGTTGTAGGTAGGGTTTGGTTCGGCGTTGCCATCGAACTTGGCATGCTCATAATAGGAGTAATAGGTGCAGTCACAATCTGATTTGTTTGAGTAGGATAATAAGTCATCGGCATGGGAGGCGTCGATGAGATAGGTAAAGCCAGATTAGGGTTTTGCACACTAGCAGCTACACCATCATTACCACTAGATGATTGAGATATATTTTTCTGAGCATTGGTATTTTCTATGAAAGTTTGATAGACCAGATTGTTACCATCTGCAATACGACTCTCAATCTCAGCCCACTGCTCAGGAGAAAAGGTAGTACTCACAGCGGGTTTAACCAGCTCGGCTTGAAGAGGAGGAAACTTGATTTCTGCAATCGGAGTGATGTTGCCTTGGCGATCCTTCTTGAACTTTGCAAGGAACTCCTGCAAGTCCTTCTCCTCGCGCGCCTTCTTGTACTCCTCATAGACTTGGCGATGATCGGCTGATATCTCATCAAGACTGGGCTTAATGATGTTATCGGCGTCTACCTCAGACGGCTTGGGAAGATCGGACATGGTGGATGATGATGATTGATCTTCGTTCCCCAGCGGAGTCGCCAAAAAGGTGTGTTGGCACACGAACACGTCACGTGTACCCTCGACGCCGGGGGTGATGCACCGCAGCTCACGTCGAAGGAGACCCGACCGATAGCGCAATACGCAAGACAGTCGACGGGCGCTTTTGCAGACCCGAAAACCCCACACCCCCGGGAGGGACCCCGTCAGGGAGTGCGGCGGCTATGGGCTGCCCTAGGTCGATTCGCTCGCCCCTCCAGCCTCGGAATTCGTAGCTCTCAAACACGAAGAACAGCGAAGAACGAGATAGAAAAACGGTGGAGAGATAAAACGTATATGAAAAAGTAGTATATTGATTTGTTCGATTGTGTGTTGTTCAATCGGCCGTCACCCCCAACATATATAAGAGGCGGCTGGACTTCCCGTACAAGCAAAGGATTTATCTAGGCTTTCCTTACAAGAAAATTACATCAATTCACATCCTAGAATCCTAGTTCTGGTCCCACTCGGATTCAGCCCGAATCTGGTCCAATCTTCTGTCTTGCTCCTTGCGTGGGCTGTGGAATCTGCATATGACTTCCGATGGAGACGGTTCAAATATCAATCATGTGTGCTTCGACGAGGCCAACAATCCGTATGTTGATCACTTTTCCAAATAAGGCCATCTTGAATATTCCACGGGGTCATCTCTAATTTCGAGTCGGACTCGTTCATGTAGCTGACTGGACCGTCCGACTCTTGCAGCGTCTCTGCAGGTCGTATACTATGTCGGATGATGATGACTCCAAAAGCAAAGTTGACCGTTTCGACGTTACGAACAACTCCCGTGTTGAACACTTCTTCATCCGAAGCCATCTAGATAAGTATTTGAGCCCATCTTCAGCATCTGGTCGGATTGGCCTCGACAGTTTCTACTGTTCACGGCGGCAAGCATTCCCGGCAAGGTTACTGTTCACGGCGGCAAGCTTTCCCCGGTAGGTTACTGTTCACAGCGTCAAGCTCTCCCCCCGGCAAGGTTACTATTCACGGTGGCAAGCTTTCCCCGGCAAGGTTACTGTTCACGGCGGCAAGCTTTCCCCGGCAAGGTTACTGTTCACGGCGGCAAGCTTTCCCCGGCAAGGGTACTGTTCACGGCGGCAAGCTTTCCCCGGCAAGGTTACTGTTCATGGCGGCAAGCTTTCCCCGGCAAGGTTTTTGAGGCAGTAAACGACCTCGGATGAAAATGTGCCCAAAAGCAAAGTTGACCGTTTTGACGAGACGGAAAACTTTCGTGTTGAACGTTTTCCGATTCGAGGCCATCTTCTGGGCCAAAACACTCACGCATTACATCAGACACTTGCCAAGACATGTCTGGTCTCCCGCGTCATATTTCGCCTCTTGAGAGGGCTGCATCCAGATAGCTCTAACTTTTGCATACGAACTCGGATTGAGATGATTTTTATATTAAAATCGACCAATTCGACAAGACGAAGACAATTCATGTAGAGAATTCCTTCATCCGAGATTGTCCTGGAGGTGTACTTAACCAAAAAGCACTCAGAACACTTACATGACAATCTGAGTGTAGTTTTGGTCTTTGATATGATGCCGAATGATTATGGTCCAAACATCAAAGTTGTTCCACTCGGCAATGTGAAATTTCTCATTTAGAATATTTTGTCATTTGAGGCCATCTCCATTGCATTCTGCATTGTGCCAAAATCAGGTGTCAACAAAAGAAGTTCAAAATTTCACAATAAAGAAGTTCAAAAAACTTGATTTTCCTTGTTAACTAAAGAATAAAACTAAGAAGTTCAAATTAAAATAACAGAGAAGTTTAGAGTTTATAAAAACCTCAGATTCTCGTTCTAAAGAGTAACTAATAAGTTCAAATTAAAATAAGGGAACAACAAAAAATGTTTTAAAAAGATTTTCCCTGTTTTTTAAAAAAATGGATTTTCCCCGATAGTAAAGATTAAACCAAGAAGTTCCATTTAAAAAAATAGAGTAATTCAATGTACATTGAAAACTCAGTTACCAAGAAGTTTAATTTAAAGATGTGGAGAAGTTTGATATTTAATTAAAAACTCAAATTTTTTTGGTTACTAAAGAATAAAATCAATAAGTTCAATTCAAATTAATGAAGAAGTTTGATGTATCTAACAAAACTACAATTTTCATATTTCTAAAAATACTTCAAAGAAATTCAAAGTAAAAAAGTTAGAGTGGTTTGATATATGTAAAAAATAAGAGTTTTTCATAACTAAAAAGCGAAATAGAGAGAAGTTTATAACTGCCGGAAGTTCACGTACTGCATGGTGTGCATTTCGTATGAGAAAAGGAGAATAAACAGGTAAAGTCTAAAAAAGTTGTTGCTAGAAGTTGAAGTGCTCTGTCCGGGAAAGTTCAAATTTTTTTGAGAGAGAGGATCACCTTATATTTCCATGTTCGAGAACACAAAAAAGAAATTTTTTTTTATGTTATAAAATAATTCTCTCAATCCACGAAGAAGTTCAGTTATTATTTGGGAGCAATTTGATTTCAAAAAGAAAATAAAAATTTTAAATTATAAAAATGGAAAAAGTTCATGTACTACATGGTGTGTGTTTAATATGAGAAAAATGAATTAAAAGGCAAGGTCCAATTTTTTGGTTGTTATAAGTTCAAATCCTCGATCGGAGAAAGTTAAAAAATATTGTGAGAGAGGTTTGTATAAAAGGAATATCATTCGTGTAACACCGACGAATGGATGAGAAAATTGCAAAGGAAAATACATCACAAAAGTTCAACGTGAAAACAGCGGGAAGTTCAACTACTACACGTAATGAATTTCAGATGAATTTTTTTTAAAACCCTCGCGAGTACGAAAAAAGATCAACACAGAAAGTTGCGTGTTTATAGCAGCTTTCCATCGGTATATCACTTGCTCAATTCCGGTGAGTGGATGAAGAGCTACGAGCAAAAAAAGCCCATGAAAAACAGAGTGAAGTTCAAGTAGACATGCCGAGGAGTTCAAGTTCTTAATGCGGTGCATTTTTGAAGAATTTGTTTCGCGATAAGGGCAACCGCATGATCTGGCCTTTTTCGAAATTACTTGAAAAGGGCTAGGAATCAAAGAAAACCATTAACATGAAAACATTTCGCATTTTTCGTAGCTTTTCAACGGTGTATTATTTGCCCCATTACGATAAAGTTTGCAGAAATTACGGTCAAAAAGCGTCTTTTTCATTTTAAAAATTGACTTAAAACCATAACGAATTGGGATAAACCACTGGTGACGTCAGTCCTAAACAAACGGTTTTGAACCCCTTTCCGCGACGGCATATGGAACCATCTCCAAGTGAGTGTGAGCGATAGGGGGGGTCCTTCCCACACGACCCAGAAACCGTCGGGGATAGGGAGCCTTGATGCATACAGTTGTCCCTGTATAACCGTTTCCGATATCTCAAATATCCCTCCTTGCCACTCATTTGTGCTCGCATTGCCATCACAGTCGGAGTTTTGTGGTTCTGCCTAAAACCAGGCAGATTCTATGCACGGCAGTTTTCTAGGCAGATTCTAGGCACGGGAGATTTACGATGCCTGGCACATCACAAACAGTTCATGATTATAAACCATGTACGATAGGTAGACAATCACACACATTTAGTTTTCCCACACCGTATGTGATAGTGTCTGACATCACACATGCTTTGCAAACGGCAACTGTGTGCATGCTTGCACACGTTTCCTCTCTATGAACCATCTCGGATTATGGTGTATATCGCAAACGTTTGTGTTTTACCAACCGTGTGTGACATAATGACCCGCACAATGTAATTTCGCCCTAATTTAATTGCTGCTATTTAAAATTGTACCTAATTTAAACTTGAATGTAGGCTATAGCTTTATTCATATCCATCAGGTTCAAACAACCAATGCATTATTTGATTCACATGTACATATGTTTAAGAATTACAGAAGCACCAAATAAAGAATGATTCATAGGTACATATGTTCTATACTTGTACTATTATAGATGGTAAAGAAAGAGGCGACAGTCATTCTAGTTGCTGAACAAGGTGAAGCGGAATGGCCCTATTGTGCTCTCCTGGATGCAGAAGGCATGCAGGACTCTAGTCCAACCCCTTGTGATGATCAGCCACCAATCATGTAGTTTGAGAGGTAATCTTGAGTAAACTGCTTCAGGATCCACTACAAAAGAAAAAAGATTCAGATATTGTCATCTAACACAACTCATTACGGGCATTAAAAAGAAGGTTACAGGGTTCTTAGTTACCATCCTGCAGTTCACTGTTGTCTTGCATAAAGTGTAAACAAATAGTTCGATTGACATCTTTTGACCCATTTTAGTAACAATCTTTATCAGTTTCCTCACTTGATGTTGGTTCATGAATATCTCATTGCCCCATACGCAGAGAGGGTCGAAGTGTGGATCTTTAGCAATGATATATGTACCTAAAAGCACCAAGTTAATATTAAAAGCTAAACTACAATTGAAAAAAAGATGTAGTACAACACTCCATCCATCCCATTATATAAGATTTTATTACATGTATATCTAGACATCATCAGAACATTAGGTAACACTCTTCTTCGTTGCTATGTAGCCTGGGATTGCATATTTAGTCATTCAGTACAATGCATGTTTCTAAATAACAATTAAAAACGAAAAGGCATGTTAACTGCAATATCCTTAACAGCAACCAAATAACGTAATTCATAGTGGTATTGTTGAAATTGTTATTGATGAAATTGAACTGCACGGCAAATAGTTGCACATATAGAGCATCACATTATGAAGAACTAAAATAAACAAGTCATAAGGACATCTCTAGGCGATCCTTAAAAAGTTAAAGGACTAAAACCCTTAGTGGAT
>NC_057803.1:91096153-91096510 GCF_018294505.1 Triticum aestivum | reverse complement strand
TAGTGGTATTGTTGAAACTATTATTGATGAAATTGAACTGCACATCAAATAGTTGCACATATAGAGCATCACATTTTGAAGAACTGAAATAAACAAGTCATAAGGACATCTCTAGGCGATCCTTAAAAAGTTAAAGGACTAAAACCCTTAGTGGATATATATATATATATATATATATATATATATATATATATATATATATACTCCAGCAATTTTTGGCCTTTTCTAGTCGATCCCCTAAACTTAAGGTTGTAAACTTCAATTTGATCAAGTTCAAAGCAGGTTCAACCGAAAGTAGAATGCATTCAAACATAAACATAGATAGTTTTGCATAACCGAACATAAAACATAAATTTA
>NC_057803.1:91044613-91096041 GCF_018294505.1 Triticum aestivum | reverse complement strand
AGCAATTTTTGGCCTTTTCTAGTCGATCCCCTAAACTTAAGGTTGTAAACTTCAATTTGATCAAGTTCAAAGCAGGTTCAACTGAAAGTAGCATGCATTCAAATATAAACATAGATAGTTTTGCATAACCGAACATAAAACATAAATTTAAACTAAGCTAAACTACTTTCGGTCGAAGTAGAGGTCGAGCCAATCCTTCCTCGTCATGTACAGTGTGCCGCGAGCCGGGTCCAGGCCAGTACCGTCGTCTGGGTCGTTGGGGAAGGCACTCGTCTACTCGTCGACGTCGATCTCCTCGTGGCCCACCTCGACACCCTCCACACCGTCGTCACCGCCGCCTTCGACCTCGTCATCCGAGGAGAGCACGATAACCTTGCCGCCCTCCGCGCTGCCGTCCTCACCGCCTTCAACCTCGTCATTGGAGGAGAGCGTGATAACCTCGCCGCCCTCCACGCCGGCAAAGATCGCCCGCTCCACCTCCATGAGCTCTGGGTGTTGCCGGCGGAGCTCTTGCATGTAGGCCTCGTTGGTGGCCTTGGCCTCGAGACGCTCCCACGCCTTGTGGTCCTCCCGCGCCATAGCTGAGCTTACCACCCCTGGCTCTGGCGGAACAAGGTGGACCGGACGTGCTCCGAAGGGGAAATTGAGCCTAGCCACCGCGCCATGGTAGCAGACCTGCCAGCGGTCGTACTCCATGGCCGCGAGCTCGGTCGTGTGGAAGCTACCGAGCCACCAGCGGGTGTGGGTCTCTCGATCTGTAATCTCGGCGACCCACGTCCCCCACCGCCGCTGCCGGACCCTGAAGTAGGACTTCGTCGGCTGTCGGGTCTGGGGGAGGACGGGGAAGTCCTCGAACCAGCGTAGGGGCGCGGCGACGGGCGGATCGGGGGACCGGCGATGGCGGATCGGGCCCGCGGAGGACGACGGGGACACCTCGACGGCCACCTCACCGGCATCGAGCGAAAAGGCCATGATAAACCTCTTTTTGGCCATTGGCTACTGGAGCTCCCCGGTACACAGGCATAGGTTGAGGATGGATGCGCCAGCGATGGCGGCGACCTACCAATGGTTTCGAGGGTTGTGTGTGTCTGTGTGAGTGGAGGTTGTGTTTTAGGAAATACTGCAGCAAGTGAAAATTTTACTAGGCGGGAGTAACAAGGCGGGGCTATTGAAAATTTGGATCAAGGGCGAGCAGATATTTTTGAGATTGCAAGGGATACAGAGGCGGGAGTAAAATACAGGGGCTACTGAAAATTTGAATCAAGGGACTGAAGCAGAGCGGGAGTAACAGACATCACACATGGTCCGCACATACTAATTGTGTGCTATCAAACATTAAAACCTTCCAGGCGGTAGATATTTTCGAGATTGCGAGGGATGCAGAGGCGGGAGTTTTGGGGGAGTGAGCTAGTGGGCTTGACATGCCGGCTATGGACTGTAGCCGACACACCTTCTCGCATAAGCCATAGGTGTACTATACATCGACGGTGCTCCAAGATATTTTCTACTACATCTCACATGGTTGGTGAGAATAAACTATGTGGGGTATACTTGATTTGAATTACAAAATGGGGTCACGGCGGCAATGGACGGTGTTTGAATTGCTAGACATTTTATCTGTAGTGAGCGTGCAACTGTATGTGTGCCGTAAAAGAATTGGAATTATTCAGGGTTCGTTTGGACAATTCATACATTAAACTGGTTTTCTAGCCATTTTAGGTGCACAATTCAAAATTAAACTACATGCACATGCTCCGATGCATACAAATTGGTTGAAAAATCAAATATGTGTCCTTCAGTGCATGCTTAGGTCCCATGGAAGAAATGATAATGAATTTTTGGGGTTCGTTTGGCCTTTTTTATACATTAACTGGTTTTCCATGCATTTTATGTGCATAATTCAAATTTGAACTACAAGCACATGCTCCAATGCACCAAAGTTGGTTGAAAAATCTCATGTGTGCCCTGGGGTGAATTTCTAGGTCCCATGCAAGAGATGGGAATGAAATTCAAACACCATGGCACTGTTGATTGCTGGCAAAACGTTGAGATGCCTGGTTTTTAAATTCTAGTAAATCCACAACTCGTCTAAAATTCATGAAAATTGACATGCTATCATGGAGCGGCATCAACATGTCGTGGTGAAAATTTGTCCCATTTGGAGCAGGTTTGGGTATAAGCTTCTCACAAACCAGAGCTTCTCACAACAAGCATGATGGTTTCGATAGGGAACGTACCACCTTTGGGGACGGGATGATATTCGTTGCCTCTTATTGCTTTAAAATTTTTTCTAGTGTCAACATAGAACAACAGGAGTGTTGTGTTCAATCTTGGAATTTTTCGGGGTTCGTTTGGCCTTTTTATGCATTAACTGGGTTTTCTTGGCATTTTATGTGCATAATTCAAATTTGAACTACAAGCACATGCTCTAATGCACTAAGGTTGGTTGAAAAATCACATGTGTGTACTTGGGTGAATTTCTAGTCCCATGCAAGAGATGGGAATGAACTTCAAACACCAGGGCACTATTGATTGCTGGCAAAACGTTGAGATGCCTGGTTTTTAAATTCTAGTAAACCCAAAACTCGTATGAAATTCATGAAACTTGGCATGCTATCATGGAGCAGCATCAACATTCAGTGTTAAAAAAAATTGTCCCATTTGGGGCAGGTTCGGGTATATGCTTCTCACAAACCAGAGCTTCTCACCACAAGCATGATGGTTTCGGTAGGGAACATCCCACCTTTGGGGACGAAACGATATCCATTGCCTCTTATTGCTTTCAAAAATTCTCTCGTGTCAACATAGAACAACAGGAGTGTTGTGTCAATTTTTGGGATTTTTCAGGATTCGTTTGGACATTTCTATGCATTAACTGAGTTTTCAATGCATTTATGTGCATAATTCAAATTTTCACTACATGCACATGCTCCAATGCATATAAATTGGTTGAAAAATCAAATCTGTGTCCTTGGGTGCATGCTGAGGTTCCATGCAAGAAATGGGAATGAATTTCAAACACTAGGGCACCGTTGATTGCCGGCAAAACATTGAGATGCCTCGTTTTTAAATTCTAGTAAATCCAAAATTCGTCTGAAATTCATGAAACTTGGCATACTTTCATGGAGTGCATCAACATGCCATGGTAAAAAATTTGTCCCATTTGGAGCAGGTTTGGGTATATGCTTCTCACAAACTAGAGTTTCTCACAACAAGCATCATGGTTTCGGTAGGGAACGTCCCACCTTTGGGGACGAAACGATATCCACCACCTCTTATTGCTTCCAAAAAACTTCTGCTGTCAACGTAGAACAACAGGAGTGTTCTGTCAATTTTTGTGATTTTTTTGGGGGTTCTTTTGGACATTTTTATGCATTAACTAAGTTTTCAATGCATTTATGTGCATAATTCAAATTTGAACTACATGCACATACTCCAGTGCATATAAATTGGTTGAAAAATCAAATATGTGTCCTTGGGTGCATGCTTAGGTCCCATGCAAGAAATGTGAATGAATTTCAAACACGAGGGCACCGTTGATTGCCGACAAAACATTGAGATGCCTGGTTTTTAAATTCTAGTAAATCCAAAACTCGTCTGAAATTCATGAAACTTAGCATGCTATCATGGAATGGCACCCGACATGATGTGGTATTTTTCGTGTCCATTTTGAGAGAAGGCGCACTCGAATAACGACAACCAACAAAGGCATTTTGAAAAAATAGCTGCCACTTTAATATCTCAAACGTTTGTATAATTCAAACCATGTGCGTTCTGTTAACCATTCATGTGATGCCACGTGTCTTGGTTTTAATGGTTGTAGGAGGTGCCGTGCGGACAGCTGCTTGACCTTGACTGAATAGGAGGCGTGCGAGCTTAGTCCGGTGCGTAGGCTAACCGAGCGGCGTGCAAGCTGTCCTCCAATGCGCAGGATCATCGGGAAGCGTGCGAGCTATACGCTGCGCAGGCTCACTGGGAAGCGAGCCCTTTGACTTCCATGGCCGCCCACCTTCCTCTCCATTAATGGCGCCCGAGCCGCTGTTTAATATGGGCGGCCTTACTGTTCACCTCCCATTGCCCTCCACCCCCCACCCCCACAAACCTCCACCACCATGGCGCAGAATGATCATTTGCCACTAGTCTTCAAGTTTGGTGAAGTCGACTCCGAGCCGGAGGAGATAGAAAATAAGGAGGAATCGGGCCTCATGGAGATGGCCCAAAACAAGCAGGCCGCGGCGGTTGCTGCCCCCGCTCCCGTCCCAGCTCCCATCCCAGTGCCCGCGCCAGCGACCAACCCCATAGCATTGACGGGCTGGTCGCTGAGCACTATCGCAGAGCTGGACGCCGCGGGCATCAGCGAGGTCTCCGCGGACCCGTGCGAGCTCGTGTACATGCGAGCACCAGCGCCCGTGCCGTGCTCGTGTACATGCGAGCACCAGCGCCCGTGCCGTGCTCGTGCGCACCCCTCCACCCACCGTGGCGCCGGCCCCCGTGCGTTTGGCTGCACCCGCCACGCCCGTGTGCGCCCCTCCACCCACCGCGATGCCGGTCCCCGTGCGTTTGGCTGCACCCGCCACGCCCGTGCCGATGCCCGTGTGCCCCCCCTCAACGGCATGGAATGCTGCCGTCGACCGCTACCTCTCAGCGGCGCCAGTTGCCATCCTCCCACGCCCCGCCTGTCGATCACACGACGACATGATGTTTGATTTACAAGTGAAGAACATTTTGTGCTGCCTTGAAGACTTCAACAATGGCGTCCTGGAGGACGACAACGACAGGCACGCCGGCTCCGCCGGAAATAGTTTTTTGGGGGTTTAATATTGTATCTTGAATTCTCGATCATACGAATATAAATTTGAAGTGTGACTGAATGAAAGATATGGTTTGAACGAACTTGCATTTTTCTCTCTTAATGTACAGACTTATCAAATGATTTTCTTTTAAAAAATGGCAACGGTTTTTAAATATAAAACACTCATCACAAACTTTTTAGTTAGAACACCCATATGCAAACCGACAGCTTCCCCAGGAATCCAAGGGAAAATGTGTCGAGCAGGATTTCTACATCCCTTCAACGCAAACGGTTGTTTTGCATGACCCGTGTGCAACCACGTACAAACAATTGGGCAAGATTTGCATATCTGTCATCTTGGGTATGTTGCCATTTCTCAAACTAGAAAGATTGACATTTGTTTATCTAGTAACATTGTCATTTGTCAACCTTGTAACACTGCGATTTGTCAAAATATGCAGCTACAAATCACTAGCACTATCTAAGTTTTGCAACTAAAATCACTAGCACTGTTCATATGGACACCACTAGTAGGCGTGAGTTCATGGACGCATATGCAAATGTACCATTGATTACATACAACAAGTCATCAACCCACAACGACAACGAGGATACACATTGGATTATAGATCATTTCCAACAAAACATTCTAGTAAAGTTTTTCTCACACAACAAATAACAAAGCAATGAAATGAACTTCAGCTCAACCACTTGTCGGCGTTGGAAATGCTTGCTTTGAACCAGAAGTGATTCTCTTGGAAGGGCCAACTATTGTCAATCTCGAGACCAATGCAGGACTGATCATCCAGGCTGAAGCGGCCTATTTCAATACCCATATTGGGACGCTAGGGAAGCATAGTAATGTCCTAGGTATAGATACAGTTGCTTCTCATAAATGGTAGTAACGTTGTGTCAACAGCAGCAGGATCGCCTTCCACCATCATTGGATAGTTTTGTCCAAGGAAGAGCGAGTTTCCTC
Source organism: Triticum aestivum (assembly GCF_018294505.1). Classification (NCBI taxonomy): domain Eukaryota; kingdom Viridiplantae; phylum Streptophyta; class Magnoliopsida; order Poales; family Poaceae; genus Triticum; species Triticum aestivum. Next base: position 91,090,270 of record NC_057803.1, on the reverse strand, counting down.
CAAGACTTTCAATACTGAACCAGGGAGAAGGTGTTGGCGCTAGTGAGGGAGTCCTGGATTAGGGGGTCTCCGGACAGACGGACTATATCCTTTGGCCGGACTGTTGGACTATGAAGATACGAGATTGAAGACTTCGTCCCATGTCCGGATGGTACTCTACTTGGCATGGAAGGCAAGCTAGGCAATACGGATATGTGTATCTCCTCCTTTGTAACCGGCCTTGTGTAACCCTAGCCCCCTCCGGTGTCTATATAAACCGGAGGGTTTACTCCGTAGGACAACAGACAATCATACCATAGGCTAGCTTCTAGGGTTTAGCCTCTCTGATCTTGTGGTAGATCAACTCTTGTAATACTCATATCATCAAGAACAATCAAGCAGGACGTAGGGTATTACCTCCATCAAGAGGGCCCGAACCTGGGTAAACATCGTGTCCCCTGCCTCCTGTTACCATCCGCCTTAGACGCACAGTTCGGGACCCCCTACCCGAGATCCGCCGGTTTAGACGCCGACATTGGTGCTTTCATTAAGAGTTCCACTGTGTCGTCACCATAAGGCTTGATGGCTCCTTCGATCATCACTAGCGATGCGGTCAAGGTGAGGTTTTCCTCCTCGGACAAATCTTCGTATTCGGCGGCTTCGCACTGCGGGCCAATTCGGTTGGCCATCTGGAGCAAATCGAGAGCTACGCCCCTGGCCATCAGGTCAGGTTTGGAAACTTAAACTACACCACCAAAATCCGTGGAGACTTGATCTTCGACGGATTTGAGCCCATGTCAGGTACGCCGCACAGTCATGACGAGCATGATGTAACTCTACCATCGGACAGTGTTCGGGAGATCGCGTCCGCAACTACTCCGGCCGTTAATCCGAAGCAAATCGTGCCATCCAAGAGCGGTGGGATAGACCCCGCCGTGGAGGCCGCCCTCTCAGTGGCGATAGAGCCAGATACTGACTTCAACCCTTACAAGAGCCGTGTCGCCGAACCACTGGGTTCATCTCCGTCCACGGACTCCAAGCCGCTCACATCCGTGCCCGTAGAATCCTACTGGGCGCCGATCATGGAGTTCACCTCCGCGGATATCTTCTAGCACTCGCCCTTCGGCGATGTGCTAAATTCATTAAGGTCTCTCTCCCTGTCAGGAGAACCTTGGCCGAACTATGTCCGACTAGAATGGGATGAGGACGACGAAGAAATTCGCAGCCCACCCACCACCCACTTAGTAGCCACTGTCGACGACTTAACCGACATGCTCGACTTCGACTCCGAAGACTTTGATGGTATAGACGACGAAGCCAGAGACGAACAGGAACCACCGTCCTCAGGGAGCTGGACCGCCACCTCATCATATGATATATACATGGTGGACACCCCCAAAGAAGGCAATGGCGACGAGACAGCGGAGGATGACCCCTCCAAGAAGCAACCCAAGCGCCGACTCAGCGGCGCCGCTCTAAGTCCCGCCATAGCAAGAGCAGTGATACTGGCACAGGAGATAATAACAGTCCGGATAGCGCCGAAGACAACAACAATCCCCTCCAGCGTGATGTAGAGCTGGAGGACGAAGAAGCTAGCCCCCAGAGCAGGTAGCAGATGGAGAACCGGAGGAGGACAATTACATGCCTCTCTCCGAAGATGAGGCGAGCCTCGGCGATGACGAGTTTATCGTGCCTGAGGACCCCATCGAGCAAGAGCGCTTCAAGCGCCGGCTTATGGCCATGGCAAATAGCCTGAAGAAAAAGCAGCAGCAGCTTCAAGCTGATCAAGACTTGCTAGCAGACAGGTGGACCGAAGTCCTTGCGGCCGAGGAGCATGAACTCGAGCGCCCGTCCAAGAGTTACCCAAAACGCAGGTTGCTACCTCACCTCAAGGAGGAAGCATTGAAACCTCATTCACCAGTGTACAATGTGGTTGACCGGCCACTACGGGCCGAGCCAGAGAGGCGTTTCATCCCGAAGTTCAGCCCGCACCCCGTCGCCACTCAATCAAAAATACTAAGGCCCGGGGTAACACAGAGGACCTGCGAGACATATTGGACAGTAAGGAAAAAATTGCAAGGTCAATATACGGGACACGGGCATGCGCGCCAACACGGGATGACGATCATCGCGTTGGATACACCAAGAGTAAATCCGGCCAAGCCGAATACAGCAGGTAAGACTCATATGAACTGCGTCGGGATATAGCCCGGCACAGAGGCGCCGCACACCCCCTATGCTTCACTGATGAAGTTATGAATCATGAATTCCCGGAGGGTTTCAAACCCGTAAATATCGAATCAAACGATGGCACAACAGATCTCGCTGTATGGATTGAGGATTTCCTCCTTCACATCCAGATGGCTCGCGGTGATGATCTACATGCCATCAAGTACCTCCCACTAAAACTCAAAGGACCAGCTCGGCATTGGCTGAACAGCTTGCCAGCAGATTCCGTCGACAGTTGGGAGGATCTGGAAGACGCATTCCTTGGCAACTTCCAGGGCACTTATGTCCAGCCACTGGATGCTGATGACTTGAGCCACATAACCCAGCAGCCAGGGGAATCAGCCAGACAATTATGGACACGGTCCCTGACTAAGAAAAACCAAATTGTAGACTGTCCGGATGCAAAGGCCCTAGCGGCATTCAAGCATAACATCTGCGACGAGTGGCTCGCCCGCCACCTCGGCCAGTAGAAGCCGAAATATATGGAAGCACTCACAACACTCATGACCCGCTTTTGCGCGGGCGAGGACAACTGGCTGGCTCGCAGCAACAACACATCGAGGAATCCGGATACCTCGGATACCAAAGATGTTAACGGTAGGCAGCATCGTAACAGACCAAAGCGCCGCAATAACGGTGATAACACCGAAGATACGGCAGTCAATGCCGGATTCAGAGGCTCTAGATCCGGTCAGCGGAAAAAGCCATTTAAATGAAATACTCCGGCTCTGTCCAGTCTGGATCGCATACTGGATCGCTCGTGTCAAATCCACGGCACCCCCGTCAAGCCAGCCAATCACACCAACAGAGAATGCTGGGTGTTCAAGCAGGCCGGCAAGTTAAATGCCGAAAACAAGGACAAGGGGCTGCATAGCAATGACGAGGAGGAGCCCCGGCCACCGAACACAGGAGGACAGAGGGGGTTTCCCCCCACAAGTGAAGACAGTGCACATGATATACGCAACCCACATTCCCAAGAGGGAGCGGAAGCATGCACTAAGGGACGTCTATGTGATGGAGCCCGTCGCCCCAAAGTTCAACCCATGGTCTGCTTGCCTGATCACCTTCGATCGCAGGGACCACCCCACTAGCATCCGTCATGGCGGATCCGCCGTACTAGTCCTAGACCCCATCATTGACGGATTTCACCTCACTCGAGTCCTTATGGATGGCTGCATCAGCCTGAACCTACTTTATCAGGATACAGTGCGAAAAATGGGTATCGATCCCTCGAGGATCAAACCCAGCAAAAGCACCTTTAAAGGCGTCATCCCAGGTGTAGAGGCCCATTGCATAGGCTCAATCACACTGGAAGTGGTCTTCGGATCACCGGACAACTTCCGAAGCGAAGAGTTAATCTTCGACATCGTCCCGTTTCGCAGTGGCTATCATGCACTGCTCGGACGGATAGCATTTGCAAAATTCAATGCAATGCCGCATTATGCGTACCTCAAGCTCAAGATGCTAGGATCTCACGGGGTCATAACAGTAAATGGAAACACAGAACACTCACTCCGTATGGAAGAGCACACTGCGGCCCTTGCAGCAGAAGCACAAAGTAGCCTGTTCAGGCAGACCACTCATTCGGCGTCACAGCCCCCGGACACCTTCAAGCAAGTCTGGAGCAAGCTGCAACAGGATCGCCTAGCACGATTAGAGCTCGCCTAGCAATTCGGCCCCCATCCTAGTCCCAGTGAAGCGATGAAATCCGTGCCGCGCGTACATAACTATGCATTGAAAATACCATGGACATAGGCGGGGGCATGATCAGGACACGCCCCACTTGTGGCTTAACCGTACTAGGGGTTGTATACCTTTGTCATTCCTTTTCTCTTTCAGGGCCTAACTCTCTGGAAGCCCTTTCCGGCAGTACGATTGCCGAACACATTCCGGAAGCAATAACCAAGGCGGCAAGAAGCTACGATGAACACAGGAACCGCCAGGTGGTCTCTAGTAATAATTGATATACCCGCTTTTCACTATTTATGCGTACCTTGCCCTGGGATAGGACATTTCGAATTGTCCTATTTTATGCTTATTGCACTACTTGTACCAAGTACGCTTCGACGTATTATTTAAATAAAAATGCATATCATTAATCTGTCATTGCATTATTTAAGTTTTTCTCTTTCTCTTATATGTCCATTTACGATAATCCGCACCCACACGTTCGGGTACGGTCAGTTCGCCAGGGGTTCTCGTTTACCCCATAATACGGCGCAAGAAGTCTGAACACTTTCGACAGTGCGGCACCCCGAACTTATAGCATTATATGCATCAGCTCCGAATCATGTCTTTGAATGTTGGGTTGCCCGGCTCGCATGCTTTGGTACCTTACGTTCCGCTATATCGGCTAAGGTAGCGATGGGAGAACTACTACGATTGTGTCTCGGTTCTTCCGGATGAGCACCTCAGTAGAGAAAGCCAAAAACTAACTGTCATGATAAGGCGAGAGACTGTTCGCTGTTCGAGAGGTCTCAAGTCCTTAAAGACTTTTTCCGCTTTGGGCGAGGAGTCGGGCTTGTCCGTCTTAGGCGTGTATAGCGCCCCAAATTCGGCCCTCCGAATACTAGGGGCTTCGCCAAAATTTAAAATCATAGACTTCTATGGATAAGTGAGAGTGATAAAACATTATAGTCTGATTGCCTGGTTCGTTGCACTAAACAGCTCCCTTGAAGGACCCAAAATTGGGGTAAAGAGTGTTCAGGTTTATCCTGAACACCCCAGTACTAGTTACATGGGGATAGAAGCCGACGACTGGCCAACTCTCAGATTTTATAAACGGACGCACAGAAGGTAATATTTCAAATTAAGAAAGCATTGCATGGCGCAAACGAACTCATTTCATATTATAGGATCACATGAGCATGTTCATTCAAAAATTACATCCTTGGCACACTCATTTGCCACTAGGCGGGAACCCTTCAGGACACTCTCATAATAATTCTCGGGGTAGCGATGCTCCTTGCCCTCTGGCGGCCCCTCCTTCACCAGCTTCACGGCGTCCAGCTTCGTCCAGTGCACCTTCGCCCGGGCAAAAGCCCTGCGTGCACCCTCGATGCAGAAGGACCGCTTGATGACTTCAAGTCATGGGCAGGCTTCCACAAGCCGCCTCACCAGACCAAAGTAGCTGCCGGACAGGGGCTCGCCAGGCCACATCCGGACTATAAGGCCCCTCATGGCCTGTTCGGCCGCCTTGTGAAGCTCGACCAACTGCTTCAGCTGGTCGCTCAAGGGCACGGGGTGTTCGGTCCCAGTATACTCAGACCAGAACAACTTCTCTATCGAGCTCCGCTCCTCAGCCCGGTAAAACTCCGCGGCATCCAGTACACTGCGGGGAAGATCTGAAAACGCTCACGGAGAGCTCCGAACTCGGGTAAGAAAAAGAAAAGTCTTCTTCACGTGCTTGCTTTGCATAATGAATGCCTTACCCGCTGCTATCTTCTTCAGCGCGTCAATCTCCTGGAGGGCCTTGTGTGCTTAGGCCTTGGCGCTCCGGATGCTTTCAAGCGCCTGCGCGAGCTCGGACTCTCGCGTCTTAGAGTTAAGCTCCAAGGACTCGTGCTTTTTTGCGAGAGCCTCGAGCTCTTGCTACACCTCGCCTACTCGGGCTTCTTGCTTCTCCCGCTCAATACGCTCCTTGGCCGATTTGTCTTCGGCCTTGGACAGTGCTTTCCTCAGGGTTGCCACTTCGGTCGTGGCCCCTGGCAAACCCATGATGATCCTATTATTTTATAACTGAATTTCTTTTTAACTATACAGACAGGGGTATTTCTTTCCTTTGCTCTCTTCAAGCTGCCTCTTGGTAAGGCCGAGCTCGTCCTCGGACCGCTTCAGGTCCTGCTTCAGCGCAGAGACCTCCGCAGTACGTGCGGCAGTGGCCAACAGTGAAGCATGCACATACACATAGACATACTCTAATTAGACTCCTGAGTTATCATTTGATCTTCTATTCAGCTTTTCTTCGCGAACGCCGAACAGAGCATCAGGGGCTACTATCTATGCGGTAATATTTTCTTATATTTTGATTGCTTACCTCAAAGCCTTTTAGAAGGCTGGCGCAAGCTTCGATCAGTCCGTTTTTGGCTGCCTGAACCTTCTCGACCACCGCACTCATGATAGTGCGGTGTTCTTCATCGATGGAAGCGCTGTGAAGTGCTTCCAGCAAGTTGTCCGGTGCCTCTAGTTGGACAGAGGACACCAGCACGGATGGTTGGCCCCCCTTAATGGGGACCGCCTGCCAGAGTCCAGAACCATCGAAGGTTCCGGCGCAGTGTTCGGCTGAGGGCCGAACTCGGAGCCCGTAGGAGCCTTGCTCCCTTGGTACCCAGGGTCCGGGAAGTCGCCTCGAGGCGCCCCCAGGACCACCTCCCCTTGGCTCGGTGCCTTTTGAGACAACACCTCGGCATTGTCCGTAGGGCGAGGGGTGGTAGTGGTCGGGAGAGAACCGATGTTCATATCCGACGAGTCAAGAGAGCCGCTCGACGAGGATACATCGAGACGAGCTCGGGAAGGACTGCATAATCATGTTCGGCATGAGGAGAGGCAGTGTAATAAAGCATACCATGAAGTACTATGGCGCCCGGACACTTACTATTTCGCCAGGGGCTTGACCCTGGGTAGCCACTCGTCGCCGCAGTCGGCGGCTGTCGCGGCGCAGTCCGGAGGGAGGGTCCTTCCCTTCTTGGACCCTTCGGCCTCCCCGGTTGGGTCGGCCTTCCTTTTCTTGTCTCCCCCGGCTGGGGGTGGAGAACTTTCCTCTTCCTCCTCCTCGTCTTCGTGGGAGGAGTGCGCGTCGGAGTCATCGGACGATGAGTCCGATACAACCTTGCGCCGGAGACCCTTTCGGGTCCCCGCGGCCTTCTTCTTGGTCTTCTTCACCGGCACCTTGTAAGGTGTCGGAGTCAGCATCTCCCTTAGGAGAGCGCCCGCAGGATCTTCGGACAGGGGGCTAGGCAATCAAGCTGCTCCGCTATCTTTATCCAGTCCTGTTAATGGCATAGAAGCTTAGATCCCGCATATGACTAAACCAGGGCAAATAAATACCCTGAGAGATATAAAAACTTACCGGATTGGCGCGACATTTTGCGCTGAGTCCACGGTCCTCGATGAGGGAAGGAGGAATCTCGGCGCCCTTGAATAGCACTCTCCAGATGTCCTCGTGCATCATGTCATAGAGCTCTTGCAGCGTCTAGTGCTTGGCTGAGTCGAACTCCCACAAATCGAATGCCCGTCGTTGACACGGGAGGATCCGGCGGAAGAGTATGACCTGGACCATGTTGACGAGCTTGAGTTTCTTGCTCGTCATGTTCCGGATACAGGTCTGGAGTCTAGTCAACTCTACCGAAGAACCCCAGGACAGGCCCTTCTTTTTTCAGGAGGTGAGCCGCGTGGGGATTCTGGATCAAAATTTGGGGGCCGCCACCCAGTTGGAGTCGCTCGGCTCGGTGATGTAGAACCACCCCAATTGCCACCCCTTTATGGTATCCACATAGGTGCCCTCGAGCTAGGTCACATTAGGAATCTTACCCACCATGGCGCCTCCGCACTCTGCTTGCTGGCCACCCACCACCTTCGGTTTAACATTGAAGGTTTTCAGCCATAGGCCGAAGTGGGGCCTGATGCGGAGGAAGGCCTCGCGCACGATGATAAACGCCGAGGTGCTGAGGATGAAATTGGGGGCCAGATCATGAAAATCCAGCCCGTAGTAGAACATGAGCCCGTGGACAAAGGAGTGGAGGGGAAATCACAGTCCGCGAACAAAATGGGTAAGAAAAACTAGCCTCTCATGGGATTCGGGCGTTGGGATGATCTGCCCCGCATTTGGCAGCTGGTGCGCGATATCCGCGGCCAGATATCCGGCTTCCCGTAACTTTTTGATGTTCTCCTCCGTAATGGAGGAGACCATCCACTTGCCTCCTGCTCCGGACATGCTTGGACTGGTTTGAGAAGAGGAACGCGAGCTTGGGCGCTAGAGCTCGAGTGTGCGGGAATGGGTAAGCAAGGAGGAAGAAGGCATGGGTGAAAAGAGTGAATCCTTGTCCCTTTATAAGGGCGGAAGAGGCGATGCGTCTCCCCACTTGCCTGGTAAAACCGCTTATTCCCTAGGCACCATAATTGATGGCGCGGTTGGGTTACCCACGTCCGTATTGATGAGAATCCCGTAATAAGGGGGACACGATCTCTGCTTTGACAAGACGTGTCGAGAAAACCGCCCCATGTTATGTGCGGTGCTGGTTGAGAAAAACGGTTCGAATAATGACCGAGCCATGACATAACGTCGTGCTGTCAGAATGCGTTAGCAGATTAGATTTGTGCAAATATTATTCTCTCTATGGTAGTATGTGGAACTTGTTTTGCAGAGCCGTCACTATTCTGGTGTTCAAAATCTTCTATGGAGTGTTCAGAGGAGGAACCCACCTTGCAATGCCGAAGACAATACTATACGCCGGACTCATCGTCATTGAAGCCTGGTTTAGGGGCTACTAAGGGAGTCCTGGATTAGGGGGTCTCCGGACAGCCGAACTATATCCTTTGGCCAGACTGTTGGACTATGAAGATACGAGATTGAAGACTTCGTCCTGTGTCTTGATGGGACTCTACTTGACGTGGAAGGCAAGCTAGGCAATACGGATATGTGTATCTCCTCCTTTGTAACCGACCTTGTGTAACCCTAGCCCCCTCCGGTGTCTATATAAACCGGAGGGTTTAGTCCGTAGGACAACAGACAATCATACCATAGGCAAGCTTCTAGGGTTTAGCCTCTCTGATCTCGTGGTAGATCAACTCTTGTAATACTCATATCATCAAGAACAATCAAGCAGGACGTAGGGTATTACCTCCATCAAGAGGGCCCGAACCTGGGTAAACATCGTGTCCCCTGCCTCCTGTTACCATCCGCCTTAGACGCACAGTTCGGGACCCCCTACCCGAGATCCGTCGGTTTTGACACCGACAACTAGTACACTAGTATCCATCCCAAATACCCTGCAATGGATGTTGTAATAGGTCCAGAGAGTGCGACCATACGAGACAACACCTGCTTCCTTAGTAACATCAACAGTGCCCCGTATACAGACAAGAAGAGGTGATCCATCAGAATAAGTTGCCAGGCGCCACTGAGTATATGGGACCTGCTCGTCCTCATGCTCGTCAATAAAATTTTCAAGTATAGGTGGTGGAATGTTCACAGGACCTTGGAAACACAAGAAGGTTAATTAATTAGTAAAGGGAAACTAGCTAACCCGTATGCATGTGGATGAAACAATTATAATTACGGTGGAAGACAAACATACCGAAAGCACGATGATTCCATGCAAAAACAGTGCCACGAGTGGTGGCAGCAAACACAAGACCCTCGTATTGAATTGCATCACAATACTCATCCATGTACATAAATTGATTTTTGAGCAATATCCATCGAGGTGTGGAAGTAAGGAAGGCAACAAGCTTGTCGAAGATAGCAACAACTTCATAGTTCGTGTAATCCCAAGAGCGGTTGGGAACTTGGCAAATTGTCATCTTTCGTAGATGATAGTTACCATGATCGTATTTGAACTCACGTAGACCATCTATGTGCTCAACCTCTGGGTAGTCTGAGATTTTTGGAAGTGGAACCCAGTGACGAGTGTACACATTCACAAGTTCCCACTCACAGTTTTACCCAATATAAACAACCCAATCTTCATTTGTGCCTGCCCAAGCCTTGCCCTCAAGCGATGGCATCTTAACATCACACGTATCATTATCAAGCGGCATCAACTTGAAGGAAATATGCCCTGGAGGCAATAATAAAGTTGTTATTTATATTTCCTTATATCATGATAAATGTTTATTATTCATGCTAGAATTGTATTAACCGGAAACTTAGTACATGTGTGAATACATACACAAACAGAGTGTCACTAGTATGCCTCTACTTGACTAGCTCGTTGAATCAATGATGGTTATGTTTCCTAACCATAGACATGAGTTGTCACTTGATTAACAGGATCACATCATTAGAGAATGATGTGATTGACTTGACCCATCCGTTAGCTTAGCACAATGATCGTTTAGTTTGTTGCTATTGCTTTCTCCATAACTTGTACATGTTCCTGTGACTATGAGATCATGCAACTCTCGAATACCGGAGGAGCACTTAGTGTTATATCAAACGTCACAACATAACTGGGTGACTATAAAGATGCTCTACAGGTGTCTCTGATGGTTTTTATTGAGTTGGCATAGATCGAGATTAGGATTTGTCACTCCGAGTATCGGAGAGGTATCTCTGGGCCCTATTGGTAATGCACATCACTATAAGCCTTGCAAGAAATGTGACTAATGAGTTAGTTGCGGGATGATGCACTACGGAACGAGTAAAGAGACTTGCCGGTAATGAGATTGAACTAGTTATTGAGATACCGACGATCGAATCTCGGACGAGTAACATACCGATGACAAAGGGAACAACGTATATCCTTATGCGGTTTGACCGATAAAGATCTTCGTAGAATATGTGGGAGCCAATATGAATATCCAGGTTCCGCTATTGGTTATTGATCGGAGACGTGTCTCGGTCATGTCTACATAGTTCTCGAACCCCTAGGGTCCGCACGCTTAACGTTCGGTGACGATCAGTCTTATGAGTTTATGTGTTTTGATGTATCGAAGGTAGTTCGGAGTCCAGGATATGATCACGGACATGATGAGGAGTCTCGAAATGGCCGAGACATAAAGATTGATATATTGGACGGCTATATTCGGACACCGGAAGTGTTCCTGGTGATTTCGGAGAAAACCTGAGTACCGGAGGGTTACCGGAACCCCACCCCCCGGGGGAAAGTTGGGCCTTCATGGGCCATAGGTAAGAGGGGAGGCAGCCCACAAGGGGCAGCCGCGCCCCCTCCCTATAGGGAGTCCGAATTGGACTAGGGAGGGGGGTGCCCCCCCTTTCCTTCTCCTCTTCCTCTCCCTTCCTTCCTTCCCCTTCTCCTCCTAGTAGGACTAGGAAAGGAGGAATCCTACTCCTACTAGGAGTAGGATTCCTCCTCCCTTGGCGCACCACTAGGGCCGGCCGGCCTCCCCACTTGCTCCTTTATATACGGGGGCAAGGGGGCATCCTAGGACACACAAGTTGATTGTTTCCAGCCGTGTGCGGTTCCCTCCTCCACCATAATCCTCCTCGGTCATATCGTAGCGGTGCTTAGGCGAAGCCCTGTTCCGGTAGCATCATCATCACTGTCATCACGCCATCATGCTGACGAAGCTCTCCCTCGACACTCTGCTGGATCATGCGTGTTCATGGGACGTCACCGAGCCGAACGTGTGCAGATCGCGGAGGTGCCGTACTTTCAGTACTAGGATCGGTCGATCGTGAAGACGTACGACTACATCAACCGCATTGTCATAACGCTTCTGTTTACAGTCTACGAGGGTACATGGACAACACTCTCCCCTCTTGTTGCTATGCATCACCATGATCTTGCATGTGCGTAGGAATTTTTTTCAAATTACTGCGTTCCCCAACAGTGGCATCCGAGCCAGGTTTATGCGTAGATGTTATATGCACGAGTAGAACACAAAGGAGTTGTGGGCGTGGGTATATACATATTGCTTGCCATCACTAGTTGATTCTTGATTCGGTGGTATTGTTGGATAAAGCGGCCCAGACCGAGATCACGCATACGCTTACGCGAGACTGGTTCTACCGACGTGCTTCACACATAGGTGGCTGGTGGGTGTTAGTTTCTCCAACTTTAGTTGAATCGGATTCAATGAACAGGGTTCTTTCTGAAGATTAAAAAGCAATCACTATACCGCGTTGTGGTTTTTGATGCGTAGGTAAGAACGGTTCTTGCTCAGCCCGTAGCAGCCACGTAAATCTTGCAACAACAAAGTAGAGGACGTTTAACTTGTTTTTGCAAGGCATGTTGTGATGTGATATGGTAAAGACATGATGCTAAGTTTTATTGTATGAGATGATCATGTTTTGTAACACAGTTATCAGTAACTGGCAGGAGCCATATGGTTGTCGCTTTATTGTATGAAATGCAATCGCCATGTAATTGCTTTACTTTATCACTAAGCGGTAGCAATAGTCGTAGAAGCAATAGTTGGCGAGACGACAACGATGCTTCGATGGATATCAAGGTGTCAAGCCGGTGACGATGGTGATCATGACGGTGCTTTGGAGATGGAGATCAAAGGCACAAGATGATGATGGCCATATCATATCACTTATATTGATTGCATGTGATGTTTATCCTTTATGCATCTTATTTTTCTTAGTTCGGCGGTAGCATTATAAGATGGTCTCTCACTAAATTTCAAGGTATAAGTGTTCTCCCTGAGTATGCACTGTTGCTACAGTTCATCGTGCCGAGACACCATGTGATGATCGAGTGTGATAAGCTCTACGTTCACATACAATGGGTGCAAGCCAGTTTTGCACATGCAGAATACTCGGGTTAAACTTGACGAGCCTAGCATATGTAGATATGGCCTCGGAACACTGAGACCGAAAGGTCGAGCGTGAATCATATAGTAGATATGATCAACATAATGATGTTCACCATTGAAAACTACTCCATCTCACGTGATGACCGGACATGGCTTAGTTGATATGGATCACGTGATCACTTAGATGATTAGAGAGATGTCTATCTAAGTGGGAGTTCTTAAGTAATTTGATTAATTGAACTTTAATTTATCATGAAATTAGTACCTGATAGTATTTTGCATGTCTATATTGATGTAGATAGATGGCCCATGCTATTGTTCAGTTGAATTTTAATGCGTTCCTAGAGAAAGCTAAGTTGAAAGATGATGGTAGCAACTACACGGACTGGGTCCATAACTTGAGGATTATCCTCATTGCTACACAGAAGAATTACGTCCTGGAAGCACCGCTAGGTGACAAACCCGCTGCAGGAGCAACGCCAGATGTTATGAACACCTGGCAGAGCAAAGCCGATGACTACTCGATAGTTCCGTGTGCCATGCTTTACGGCTTAGAACCGGGACTTGAACGACGTTTTGAACGTCATGGAGCATATGAGATGTTCCAAGAGTTGAAGTTAATATTCCAAGCAAATGCCCCGGTTGAGAGATATGAAGTCCCCAATAAGTTCTATAGCTGCAAGATGGAGGAGAATAGTTCTGTTAGTGAACATATACTCAGAATGTCTGGGTACCACAACCACTTGACTCAACTGGGAGTTAATCTTACTGATGTTAGTGTCATTGACAGAGTTTTTCAATCACTGTCACCAACCTACAAGAGCTTCCTGATGAACTATAATATGCAAGGGATGGATAAGACGATTCCCGAGCTCTTCGCAATGCTAAAGGCTGCGGAGGTAGAAATCAAGAAGGGGCATCAAGTGTTGATGGTCAACAAGACCACCAGTTTCAAGAAAAAGGGTAAAGGGAAGAAGGGGAACTTCAAGAAGAACAACAAGCCAGTTGATGCTCAAGTGAAGAAACCCAAGTCTGGACCTAAGCCTGAGACTGAGTGCTTCTACTGCAAAGGGACTGGTCACTGGAAGCGGAACTGCCCCAAGTATTTGGCGGAGAAGAAGGATGGAAAAGTGAAAGGTATATTTGATATACATGTTATTGATGTGTAACTTACTAATGCTCGCAGTAGTGCCTGGGTATTTGATACTGGTTCAGTTGCTAACATTTGCAACTCGAAACAAGAGCTACGGATTAAGCGAAGATTGGCTAAGGACGAGGTGACGATGCACGTGGGAAATGGTTCCAAAGTCGATGTGATCGCCATCGGCACGCTACCTCTACATCTACCTTCGGGATTAGTTTTAGACCTAAATAATTGTTATTTGGTGCCAGCGTTGAGCATGAACATTATATCTGGATCTTGTTTGATGCGAGATGGTTATTCATTTAAATCAGAGAATAATGGTTGTTCTATTTATAGTAATATCTTTTATGGTCATGCACCCTTGATGAGTGGTCTATTTTTACTAAATCTTGATAGTAGTGATACACATGTTCATACAATTGAAGCCAAAAGATGCAGAGTTGATAATGATAGTGCAACTTATTCGGGGCACTACCGTTTGGGTCATATTGGTGTAAAGCGCATGAAGAAACTCCATTCTGATGGACTTCTGGAACCACTTGGTACTTGCAAACCATGCCTCGTGGGCAAGATGACTAAAACTCCGTTCTCTGGAACAATGGAGCAAGCAACAGAGTTATTGGAAATCATACATACTGATGTATGTGGTCCAATGAACATTGAGGCTCGCGGCGGATTTTGTTATTTTCTCACCTTCGCAGATGATTTGAGTAGATATGGGTATATCTACTTAATAAAACATAAATATGAAACATTTGAAAAGTTCAAAGAATTTCAGAGTGAAGTGGAAAATCATCGTAACAAGAAAATAAAGTTTCTATGATCTGATCGTGGAGGAGAATATTTGAGTTATGAGTTTGGTCTTCATTTGAAACAATGCGGAATAGTTTCGCAACTCACGCCACCCGGAACACCACAGCGTAATGGTGTGTCCGAGCATTGTAATCGTACTTTACTAGATATGGTGTGATATATGATGTCTCTTACTGATTTACCGCTATCATTTTTGGGTTATGCTTTAGAGACAGCTGCATTCGCGTTAAATAGGGCACCATCTAAATCCGTTGAAACGACACCTTATGGACTGTGGTTTGGCAAGAAACCCAAGTTGTCGTTTCTTAAAGTTTGGGGCTATGATGCGTCTGTGAAAAAACTTCAACCTGATAAGCTCGAACCCAAATCAGAGAAATGTGTCTTCATAGGATACCCAAAGGAGACTGTTGGGTACACCTTCTATCACAGATCCGAAAGCAAGATATTCATTGCTAAGAATGGATCCTTTCTAGAGAAGGAGTTAATCTCGAAAGAAGTGAGTGGGAGGAAAGTAGAAATTGATGAGGTAATTGTACCTGCTCCCTTATTGGAAAGTAGTTCATCACTGAAATCTGTTCGAGTGATTCCTACACCAGTAAGTGAGGAAGCTAATGATGATGATCATGAAACTTATGATCAAGTTACTACCTATCCTCATAGCTCAACCAGAGTAAGATCTGCACCAGAGTGGCACGGTAATCCTGTTCTGGAGGTCATGTTACTTGACCATGACAAACCTATGAACTATGAGGAAGCTATGATGAGCCCAGATTCCGCAAAATGGCTTGAGGCCATGAAATCCAAGATGGGATCCATGTATGGGAAAAAAGTGTGCACTTTGGTGGACTTGCCCGATGATCGGTAGGCCATAGAAAATAAATGGATCTTCAAGAAGAAGACTCACGCTAGCGGTAATGTTACTGTCTACAAAGCTCGACTTGTTGCAAAAGGTTTTCGACAAGTTCAAGGAGTTGACTACGATGAGACCTTCTCACACATAGCGATGCTTAAGTTCGTCTGAATCATGTTAGCAATTGTCGCATTTCATGATTATGAAATTCGGCAAATGGATGTCAAAACTGCATTCCTTAATGGATATCTTAAAGAAGAATTGTATATGATGCAACCAGAAGGTTTTGTCGATCCAAAAGGTGCTAACAAAGTGTGCAAGCTCCAGCGATCCATTTATGGACAGGTGCAAGCCTCTCGGAGTTGGAATGTACACTTTGATAGTGTGATCAAAGCATATGGTTTTATACAGACTTTTGGAGAAGCCTGTATTTACAAGAAAGTGAGTGGGAGCTCTGTAGCATTTCTGATATTATATGTAGATGACATATTATTGATTGGAAATGATACTGAATTTCTGAATAGCATGAAAGGATACTTGAATAAGAATTTTTCAATGAAAGACCTCGGTGAAGCTGCTTATATATTGGGCATCAAGATTTATAGAGATAGATCAAGACTCTTAATTGGACTTTCACAAAGCACATACCTTGATAAAGTTTTGAAGAAGTTCAAAATGGATCAAGCAAAGAAAGGATTATTGCCTGTGTTACAAGGTGTGAAGTTGAGTCGGACTCAATGCCCGACCACTGCAGAAGATAGAGAGAAAATGAAAGTCATTCCCTATGCTTCAACCATAGGTTATATCATGTAAGCAATGTTGTGTACCAGACGCGATGTGTGCCTTGCTATTAGTTTAGTGATAACCCACAAGTATAGGGGATCACAACAGTTTTCGAGAGTAGAGTATTCAACCCAAATTTATTGATTCGACACAAGGGGAGCCAAAGAATATTCTCAAATATTAGCAGCTGAGTTGTCAATTCAACCACACCTGGATAACTTAATATATGTAGCAAAGTATTTAGTAGCAAAGTAATATGATAGTAGTGGTAACGGTGTTTAAAGGTAATGGTAGCAAAAGTAATATTTTTGGTATTTTGTAGTGATGATAACAATAGCAACGGAAAAGTAAATAAGCGAAGAACAATATATGGAAAGCTCGTAGGCAATGGATCGGTGATAGAGAATTATGCTGGATGCAGTTCATCACGTAATAGTCATAACATAGGGTGAGACAGAACTAGGTCCAATTCATCAATGTAATGTAGGCATGTATTCCGAATATAGTCATACATGCTTATGGAAAAGAACTTGCATGACATCTTTTGTCCTACCCTCCCGTGGCAGCGGGGTCCTATTGGAAATTGAGGGATATTAAGGCCAACTTTTAATAGAGTACCAGACCAAAGCATTAACACATAGTGAATACATGAACTCCTCAAACTACGGTCATCACCGGGAGTGGTCCCGATTATTGTCACTTCGGGGTTGCCGGATCATAACACATAGTAGGTGACTATAGACTTGCAAGATAGGATCAAGAACTCTCATATATTGATGAAAACATAATAGGTTCAGATCTGAAATCATGGAACTCGGGCCCTAGTGACAAGCATTAAGCATAGCAAAGTCATAGCAACATCAATCTCAGAACATAGTGGATACTAGGGATCAAACCCTAACAAAACTAACTCGATTACATGATAAATCTCATCCACCCATCATCGTCCAGCAAGCCTATGATGGAATTACTCACGCACGGCGATGAGCATCATGAAATTGGTGATGGAGGATGGTTGATGATGATGATGGCGACGGATTCCCCTCTCCGGAGCCCCGAACAGACTCCAGATCAGCCCTGCCATGAGAGTTTAGGGCTTGGCGGCGGCTCCGTATCATAAAATGAGATGAATCCTTCTCTATAGTTTTTGTCTCCCCGAAAGTGAATTTATGGAGTCAGGGTTGAGGTTGGTGGAGCGTCAGGGGGCCCACGAGACAGGGGGCGCTCCCAGGGTGCCGGATCATAACCCTCGTGGACAGGTGGAGGCCCCCCTGACATGGATCTTCCTTCCAGTATTTTTTATATATTCCAAAATAATTCTCCGTTGATTTTTAGGTCATTCCGAGAACTTTTATTTCTGCACAAAAATAACACCATGGCAATTCTGCTGAAAACAGCGTCAGTCCGGGTTAGTTCCATTCAAATCATGCAAGTTAGAGTCCAAAACAAGGGCAAAAGTGTTTGGAGAAGTATATACAACGGAGATGTATCAACTCCCCCAAGCTTAAACTTTTGCTTGTCCTCAAGCAATTCAGTTGATAAACTAAAAGTGATAAAGAAAAACTTTTACAAACTCTGTTTGCTCTTGTTGCTGTAAATGTGTAAAGCCAGCATTCAAGTTTTCAGCAAAGATTATGAACTAACCATAGTCACAATAACATTTAAGTCTCATGTTTACTCATATCAATGACATAATCAACTAGCAAACAATAATAATAAATCTTGGATGACAACACTTTCTCAAAACAATCATGATATGATATAACAAGATGGTATCTCGCTAGCCCTTTCTAAGACCGCAAAACATAAATGCAGAGCACCTATAAAGATCAAGGACTGACTAGACATTGTAATTCATGGTAAAAGAGATCCAGTCAAGTCATACTCAATGTAAACTAATAGTAATGAATGCAAATGACAGTGGTGCTCTCCAACTGGTGCTTTTTAATAAGAGGATGATGACTCACCATAAAAGTAAATAGATAGGCCCTTCGCCGAGGGAAGCAGGGATTTGTAGAGGTGCCAGAGCTCGGTTTTGAAATAGATATGAATAATATTTTGAGCGGTATAATTTCATTGTCAACATAAGAACCAAGAGATGGCGATATCTTCCATGCTACACACATTATAGGAGGTTCCCAAACAGAATGGTAAAGTTTATACTCCCCCTCCACCAACAAGCATCAATCCATGGCTTGCTTGAAACAACGAATGCCTCCAACTAACAACAGTCCCGGGGGAGTTTTGTTTGCAATTATTTTGATTTGATTTGCATAAAGCATGGGACTGGGCATCCTGGTGACCAGCCATTTTCTCGTGAGTGAGGAGCGGAGTCCACTCCTCTTGAGAATAACCTGCCTAACATGGAAGATACAGACAGCCCTAGTTGATACATGAGCTATTCAAGCATACAAAACAGAATGTTTATTTGAAGGTTTAGAGTTTGGCACATACAAATTTACTTGGAACGACAGGTAGATACCGTATATAGGTAGGTACGATGGACTCATATGGGATAACTTTGGGGTTTATGGAATTGGATGCACAACCAGTATTCCCGCTTAGTACAGGTGAAGGCTAGCAAAAGACTGGGAAGCGGCCAGCTAGAGAGCGACAATAGTCATGAACATGCATTAAAATTAATCAACACCGAATGCAAGCATGAGTAGGATATAATGCACCATGAACATAAATATCATAGAGGCTATGTTCATTTTGTTTCAACTACATGCATGAACATGTGCCAAGTCAAGCCACTCGAATCGTTCAAAAGAGGATACCACCCTATCATACCACATCACAACCATTTTAATAGCATGTTGGCACGCAAGGTAAACCATTATAAGCTCCTAGCTAATTAAGCATGGCATAAGCAACCATAATCTCTAATTGTCATTGCAAACATGTTTATTCATAATAGGCTGAATCAGGAACGATGGACTAATCATATTTACAAAAACAAGAGAGGTCGAGTTCATACCGGCTTTTCTCATCTCAATAAGTTCATCATATAATCATCATTATTGCCTTTCACTTGCACGACCGAATAGTGTGGATAATAATAATAGTGCACGTGCATTGGACTAAGCTGGAATCTGCAAGCATTCAATTCAAGAGAGAAGACAAGGTAATGGGCTCTTTGTTAGATCAACAATAATGCATATAAGAGCCACTCAACATTTTCATTATGGTCTTCTCCTATCGACCCACAAAGAACAAGAAAGAAATAAAACTATTTACTCGGGAAGGCTCCCAACAAGCAAAAGAAGAACGAGAAATCTTTTTGGGTTTTCTTTTTAGTTACTACTACAAGCATGGAAAGTAAACTAATTAAAAGCTACAACTAACTCTTTTTTGTTTTTCTTAAGGTTTGTCAAACACACAAGAAGAAAGCATAAAAAAGGAAAATAAACTAGCATAGATGATATAGTGAAAAAGTATGAGCACCGACACCTAGCATGAGTGTGCGAACAGGAATGTAATGTCGGTGAGAAATACGTACTCCCCCAAGCTTAGGCTTTTGGCCTAAGTTGGTCTATGGCCGTAGCTGGCCTAGCGGATATCCAAAGTAATAGTTTGGGTCGTACTATGAAGAATCCTCAGATTGCCACTCGTTGGCAATCACCTTTGGCTCCCACTGGTAATCAGACTGTCGTGGAGGATCAAACTGTGGTTCCGGCTCTGGCTCTGTAGCTGATGTAGGGTTCCGGTAGGCGTGAATGGCCTCCAATGGAATAAGGTACTTGCCTGCAGATAAATCAAACAAGGAAGGAGCAGGCAAGGTAATAGTCTCAGGATGATTTTTACCAAATATTAATTTGTACTTAAGCGCCTTTTCCCTATTCTTAACAACAAAATCATGTGCTACCATACTCTTATAATCTAGATAAACAGGAGGCATCAATTTCTCTTTCTTCTCATAATGCCTAATAGGTATGTTAAAGTGTGCAGCGAGGCGTGAGGCGAAGATGCCTCCAAGGATGGGGCCCTTAGTATGGTTAAGATTTATTCGATTTGCAACAATAGCACCCATACTGAATGTGTCATCACGAAATAAGGCATGGCAGAAAATAACAATATCAGGGGCACTCAGGTTTCCACAGTTTCTGCACCCAATTAAGCATCTACTAGCAAATATAGTAAAGTAACGTAGAACAGGAAAGTCTATGCCAGTAATTCATGCGTCAGAAACCTTCCTCGTTTCCCCTACATCAATGGTATCAATAAACCCATCCACATCGTCACAATGTGGTTCCTCTATGCTGCCCTCGAAAGGGATCAAACAAACCTGACAACAATCACGAAGTGACATCTCCTTATGCTCATCATATAGATAAAATTCCACCGTAGGTGGTGAGCTCCTAGCATGGAAATGAAAGTTTTGCACAAAGATATTTATGAGTAAGAGATAATGTTCGCGTTGGTCATGGAGGAAGGCGGTGAGGCCTGCATTCTCAGCCAATTCATAGAAATCATCATAAATCCCGGCTGCTCTCAAGAAATCATCACAAGGCCATTCACATGGTCGAACCTCCGCAGTGCGAGGAAGATTATATTTGGGCCTCTTATCCTCCTCACTTTGCTTGTCCTTCGAGCTTCGGCTCGATGAGCCCCTCAAAAATCTCTTCATCTTTTTCTGAAAATTTCTGAAATTTTTAGTAACTTCAAAATAAAAGTGAACCAAACTCAACAAAATTGATAGCAACTAATCCTACAAGTGCCTAGAGGCAATATCATGCATCAAAACTACTTTTGACCATATAAATTTGACATGCAAGCTCAAGAACAGGGTCACCTAAGCAGCAAAAATATGCAATGAATAAAGCATGATACGTCTCCGTCGTATCTACTTTTCCAAACACTTTTGCCCTTGTTTTGGACTCTAACTTGCATGAATTGAATGGAACTAACCCGGACTGACGATGTTTTCAGCAGAATAGCTATGGTGTTATTTATGTGCAGAAACAAACATTCTCAGAATGACCTGAAACTTCACGAAACAACTTTTTAGAAATAATAAAAAATCCTAGCAAAAGATGAATGTCAGGGGGGCACCACCTGTCCACTAGGGTGGGGGCGCGCCTTCCCCCCTAGGGCGCGCCCCCTACCTCGTGGGCCCCCTAGAGCTCCTATGACTCCAACTCCAACTCTATATATTGTGTTTCAGGGAGAAAAAATCAGATAGAAGAATTCATTGCGTTTTACGATACGGAGCCGCCGCCAAGCCCTAAAACCTCTCGGGAGGGCTGATCTGGAGTCCGTTTGGGGCTCCGGAGAGGGGAATCCGTCGCCATCATCATCATCAACCATCCCCCATCACCAATTTCATGATGCTCACCGTCGTGCGTGAGTAATTCCATCATAGGCTTGTTGGACGGCGATGGGTTGGATGAGATCTATCTTGTAATCGAGTTAGTTTTGTTAGGGTTTGATCCCTAGTATCCACCATGTTCTGAGATTGATGTTGCTATGACTTTGCTATGCTTAATGCTTGTCACTAGGGCCCGAGTGCCATGATTTCAGATCTGAACCTATTATGTTTTCATCAATATATGAGAGTTCTTGATCCTATATTGCAAGTCTATAGTCACCTATTATGTGTTATGATCCGTTAACCCCAAAGTGACAATAATCGGGATACTTACCGGTGATGACCATAGTTTGAGGAGTTCATGTATTCACTATGTGTTAATGCTTTGTTCCAGTACTCTATTAAAACGAGGCCTTAATATCCCTTAGTTTCCGTAAGGACCCTGCTGCCACGAGAGGGTAGGACAAAAGATGTCATGCAAGTTCTTTTCCATAAGCACGTATGACTATATTCGAAATACATGCCTACATTACGTTGATGAACTGGAGCTAGTTCTGTGTCACCCTAGGTTATGACTGTTACATGATGAACCGCATCCGGCATAATTCTCCATCACTGATCCATTGCCTACGAGCTTTCCATATATTGTTCTCGCTTATTTACTTTTTCGTTGCTATTGCTATCATCACTACAAAATACCAAAAACATTACTTCACTACTGTTACCTTTTGCTACCGTTACCACTACTATCATATTACTTTGCTACTAAATACTTTGCTACAGATACTAAGTTTCCAGGTGTGGTTGAATTGACAACTCAGCTGCTAATACTTGAGAATATTCTTTGGCTCCCCTTGTGTCGAATCAATAAATTTGGGTTGAATACTTTACCCTCGAAAACTGTTGCGATCCCCTATACTTGTGGGTTATCAAGACTATTTTCTGGCACCGTTGACGGGGAGCATAGCTCTATTCTTGGAGTCACTTGGGATTTATATCTGCTTATCATTATGAAGAACTTGAAAGATCCAAGAACCAAGATTTATCCCTCAACTACGAGGGGCGGTAAGGAACTGCCATCTAGCTCTGCACTTGATTCACCTTCTGTTTTGAGTAAGATTGCGACACCTAAACCTGCTTCTGCTATTCGTCCTGATATGTCGCATGTTATTGATGATGCTACTTCTGCTATACATGATAATTATGATGAAACTGCTTCTATGCTTGATACTACTGTGCCACTTGGTGAATTTCTTGACGAACAACTTGCTAGGGCTAGAGAGATTGAAAATATTGAATCTGATAATGCTGATGAAATTCATGATGAAGACTTGCCTGTTATTCCTGAGGTTTATGTTTTTGATAAAGAAGCTTCTTTAGCTATTTTAGCTTGCAAAGATAGATACAAACTCAAGAGGTTATTAGCTAAATGGAATAAGCAATCTCTAAATGCTAGGATGAAACCTGAACCTACTTTTTCTACTTCACCTATCTGTGTTACTGATAAGGATTATGAATTCTCTGTTGATCCTGATATAATTACTTTGGTTGAATCTGATCCTTTTCATGGCTATGAATCTAAAACTGGTGTGGCACATCTTACTAAAATTAAATGATATAGCTACCCTGTTCACTAATGATGAGAGAACTTGCTACTTTTATATCCTTCAAATATTTCTGTTCTCATTAAAGGGTGATTCTAAGATATGGTTTAATTCTTTTGATCTTGGTTGTGTGCGTAGTCCCCAGGATATGATTTATTACTTCTCTGCTAAATATTTCCATGCTCATAAGAAACAGCTGCTTTAAGGGATATATATTATTTTGTGCAAATTGAAGAAGAGAGTCTCCCACAAGCTTGGGGAGGCTTCTCCAATTACTTAATTCTCTGCCTGATCATCCTCTTAAGAAAAATGAAATACTTGATATCTTTTATAATGGACTAACCGATGCCTCCAGAGATTACCTGGATAGTTGTGCTGGTTCTGTTTTCAGGGAAAGAACATCAGATGAAGCTGAAATTCTATTGAATAATATGTTGACAAATGAAAATAATTGGACACCTCTGGAGCCAATTCCTGAGCCTATTCCTAAACCAACTCCGAAGAAGATGGGTATTCTATTTCTCAGTCCTAAAGATATGCAAGAGGCAAAGAAATCTATGAAAGAAAAAGGTATTAAAGCTGAAGATGTTAAGAAATTACCTCCTATTGAAGAAATACATGGTCTTAATTTACCGCGTGTTGAAGAAACATATGATCTTAATACTTCAGCTATTGAAGAAACTCATGGTCTTGATAACCCGACACAGGTAGTAACGGTAAATTCTCTCTATAGATATGATAAAGCTGAAATCCCATTTAGTAAGTTTGCTAGCCCATGCTTAGATGAGTTTGATAAATTTATGGTTAAGCAAGAAGATTTTAATGCTTATTTTGGTAGAAAATTGAAATACAATTCAAATATGCTTGAACACTTGGGTGATTATATGGCTAATGTCAAAGGTGAACTTAAACTTATTAGTAAACATGCTTCTATGGTTACCACTCAAGTAGAACAAGTACTTAAAGCTCAAAATGATTTGCTCAATGAATTGAATAGTAAGAATAATGATAATGTTGTTAGAGTTATGACTAGAGGTGGTAGAATGACTCAGGAACCTTTGTATCCTGAAGGCCATCCTAAGAGAATTGAGCAAGATTCTTAGTGAAATAATATAGATGCACCTAGTACTTCTAAAAGGAAGAAAAAGAAAAATGATAGGACTTTGCATGCTTCTAGTGAACCTATTATTAAACCACCTGAGAATCCAAATGATATTTCTATTTCTGATGCTGAAACACAATCTGGTAATGAACTTGAAGCTAGTAATAATGTTAATGATAATGTTCATGATGATTCTCAACCTAGTAATGATAATGATATAGAAACTGAACCTGTTGTTGATCTTGATAACCCACAATCAAAGAATCAACGTTATGATAAGAAAGACTTTGTTGCTAGGAAACATGGTAAAGAAAGAGAACCATGGGTTCAGAAACCCATGCCTTTTCCTTCCAAACCATCCAAGAAAAAGGATGATGAGGATTTTGAGCGCTTTGCTGAAATGATTAGACCTATCTTTTTGCGTATGCAATTAACTGATATGCTCAAAATGAATCCTTATGCTAACTATATGAAAGATATTCTTACAAATAAGAGAAAGATATCGGAAGCTGAAATTTCCACCATGCTTGCTAATTATACTTTTAAGGGTGGAATACCAAAGAAACTTGGAGATCCCAGTGTACCAAGTATACCATGCTCCATTAAAAGAAACTATGTTAAAACTGCTTTATGTGATCTTGGAGCCGGTGTTAGTGTTATGCCTCTCTCTTTATATCATAGACTTGATTTGAATAAGTTGACACCTACTGAAATATCTTTGCAAATGACTGATAAATCAACTGCTATACATGTCCGTATTTGTGAGGATGTGCATGTTGTAGTTGCAAACATTACTATTTTAACGGACTTTGTTATTCTTGATATTCCCGAGGACGATAGTATGTCTATTATTCTTGGAAGACCCTTTTTGAATACTGCAGGGGCTGCAGGGGCTGTTATTGACTGCACTAAAGGCAATGTCACTTTTCATGTTAATGGTAATGAGCATACGGTATACTTTCCGAGGAAACAACCTCAAGTTCATAGTATCAACTCTTGGAAAAATCCCATCGATTATATTTGGAGGTTTTGAATTTCCTCTTCATACTGTCAAGAAGAAATATGATATTCTTATTATTGGGGATGTGCATATCCCCTTGAGGTAACATAGTGTTATTCGAAATTTCTCCGGTTCCATGTTATTTGGAATGAGTTTGTTAACAAGACCTGATCAACCTTGTTAGTGGATTCCTTTTGATGATCATGAGATGGATGAAACTAGAAGGCACAACCTTCTGTACCCTCCTTTTACTTTCTGTTATTTATATTAAATAAAATAAAAATAGAATTTTTCTGTCTGTTATCTGATTATCCATGCAATATAAAAATACCCCGAAAATAAAAGTTCTCCAAATGTCCTGAAATTTAAATATGATTTTTTCTGGAATATTTGAGAATATTTGGCACTGAGAACACAGCAGGGGGGTCAACCACCTGCCCACGAGGGTGGAGGGCGCGCCCTACCCTCCTGGGCGTGCCCCTGCCTCATGGGCCCACGGTGGCCCTCCTCCACTTTTCCTTTCACCCACACACTCCTTCTTCCTCCCCCAAACACGAATATCCAGCTCAAACCCGAGTCCAAGCTCATTTTGCTGCCATTTTCGATCTCCTTGCTCAAAGCACCTCTCACAAAACTGCTTGGGGGTTGTTCCTTGGTATGTGACTCCTCCATTGGTCCAATTAGTTTTTGTTCTAATGCTTTATTCATTGCAAATTTGTGCTGCCTAGGTGACCATGTTCTTGAGCTTGCATGTCAAATTTATATGGTCAAAGGTAGTTTTGATGCATGATATAGGCTCTAGGCACTTGTATGAGTAGTTGCTATCAATATTATTGAGTTTGGTTCACTTTTATTTTGAAGTTACTAAAAAAATTCAGAATTTTTCAGAGGAAGAAATATGCTTAGGAAAATGTTCCAGGGTGGTTCTTCAAGGAAGCAAGGACCCAAGCTTGCAATCCGTGATGTTGATGATGAGCCACCAAGAGACGCTCCAGTGCATCCTTGTGAATGGCCTTCTGAGAACTTTATGGATCAAGCAGGAATTAATGAAGAATTTAACGCATATTTGCGTAACGCTGATCTTGTGAGCTTTGAGGAAGAGAAGTGCAGCCAGTATCACAATCTCACTAGTTCCTTTGTGAGGAGGTTTGAATTTTCATCTTCACGTAATTCTCCAGCTTCCCTGTTTGATCTTTATGAAAATTATTACACTATGGACTTAGAGGATTTTACCACTGCTTGCAAACTTCCACAATGGGGTAGTATAAGGGATCCTCGCAAATCTGAATTTAGAGATTTTCTTGATAGCATAACTATGGGAGAATCTAGAGATATAACACAAGCTACCATAGGGAGCATTCACTTTCCTGCTATACATTATTTTGCTCTCTTCATAGGTAGATGCATTAATGGTAAAGATGAGGCATGTCACATGTGTGTCCCTGACCTCAGTATTCTTAGGAGTGCTGTGTTAGGAGATAAATCTTATAAATTGGGAGCCATTGTTGCACGTAGGTTGCATCTTAATAGATTTAATGGAGATTTCTTTGGAGGAATTTATGCAACCTGCATAGCTAATTTTCTTGGTATAGCCCACTACAAAAAAATACACTTCCATGATGATACATGTTTGTCACAGTAGGTCACGTTTTTTGTCATGCATGTACATCCATGACGATTTTATGACAGAATCAAGATAGTCATACATGTGATGTCGTAGAAGTGTTCCATGACATTACCAAAATTATCATCACGGAAGTGTCCACTTCCATGACGATAAATCGCGCATCACAGAAGTGCTTTCGTCAAGGGTGACCGACACGTGGCATCCACCGTAACGGAACGCCGTTAAGCTATCGGGTCGGGTTTTGGATCCGATAACCTGTTAACAGCCCCGACCAATGGGGATTTTCCACATGTAAAATCACCATTGGCTGGAGGAAACACGTGTCGGCTCACCGTTGGGATAGATATCATCCGCTCATTGGACCGAAGGCGCCTATGATACGGCGACACGTGGCACAGCCCAACAGAGGCCCATTCCTGTGAAAAGGCCGGCCCGTTTGACTTGGTCAAAAGGTGGCGGGCTGGCCCACGGAAAGCCTGTTAACGGCCTGTTCGCATATAGCCCATTTACAGCCCGTTACGCCCTATCCGAATTAGGCCCGGTAGCCTCATCTGGGCCGTCCAATATGATTCAACCCATTTTAACTTCCGGCCCATGTGTGGCCCATGACTTCTTTCGGCCCATATGAGGACCTTTGTAACTCTTGGCCCATTAACGGTCTGTGGTGAAACTGGCCTGTAATGAACAGTGTATCACTTTATACCCATTAACGGCCCGTTATTCCATTGGGCCGTTTCCAGCCCAAGTTATCTTTCGGCCTTCTCAGGGCCCATTTGTTCTTGGGCTCATTTGCAGCATTCGGTTACATACGGCCCGTTTCTGTCATTTTCTGCTTGTGGGCCAAATTCAGCCCGTCGTTACAGTCGGCCCGTTTGCGGACCATTAATACATTGGGCCA
The DNA here is from genome assembly GCF_018294505.1 of Triticum aestivum. NCBI lineage: Eukaryota > Viridiplantae > Streptophyta > Magnoliopsida > Poales > Poaceae > Triticum > Triticum aestivum. The sequence goes on along the minus strand of NC_057803.1, from coordinate 91,062,487 downwards.
TTTTCATGTCAAAAAAACCGTTGGGCTGTTTTCATAGAGTTATCAAATACGGCCTATTAACGACCCGTTATGGTCCACGAATAGTACGGCCCATGATTGGCGAAATGATGATACGCCCCGTAGAAGGCCCATGGATCCTACGGCCCGTATGAGGCCCATGGATAGTATGGCCCGTAGAAGGCCCATGGATCGTACGGCCCGTAGAAGGCACATGGACCCTACGGCCCATAGAAGGCCCATGGACACTAAGGCCCATATAGAAGGCCGATGGACCCTACGGCCGGACGAAGGCCCATGGATCATACGACCTGCAGGAGGCCCATGGTTACAACAGTCCGTGTGTTGCCATGATTATTTTGGCCTAGTTACCAAAAATAGGCTATTGTGGCCACTAGAAAAAAACAGAAAAAGAACTACAGTGACTACAAGCAAACAACTAAACAAGACAATAAGGAAATAAATAAGCAAGCAATTAACACTAGCCTATTACCGCTATTACACATATTACATCCAGTGGGCATCAAAGTTCGCCACCAGTGCAAATATAGGGAACAAAGCAGCACATTACATACACTGGCCATCAAAATTGGCCACCAGTGCAAACAAACGCGGCAGCAAAACAAGAGCATAACGGAAACAACTTTAGAAGCGCTCAAGAAACGTTATCCTGGGTATCCACCATGCTGGCAATAAGCTTAGCAAGCTGATTAGCTTTGTCCTGTTTGGCGCTAAAATCCTCCAACGCTTGCTGTTGCACCAGAAAGTATGCATCTGAATGCTCCGGGGACTTCCGCAGTCCTTCCACTTCTTGTCGCAGCACAGCTGATCGATGTCTTTCAGCTTGTAGTTGAGACTCAAGAAACCGAACTGATTCAGACAGTGAGATTGAATAGCTTGTGCAAGCGGTAGTGGCCAGTAACTCGAACACTAAACCAAGACAGGACTTTGGGGTTGTCTCCCTGTCTTCAAGATAGTCTTCCTTAGCTATTTTATCAGCTTTGTTGGAGACCAACAAGGATGTGCCACTATCCTGAACCTTATATGCATTACTTCCTTTACCATTGCTTAATAAGGCACTCTTCCCCAATATTCTGTCAGCATTCTAAAAGAAGAAACAAGCAGACACATAACAGGTTTAGGATGTACTAGTATATGAAACTCATTTCGGTGAACCAGTTCATTAGTAAGGTGGACAGGATTAAACTACCAAGTCTTCTATTGCCACGTACTAGTACATAATAAAAGCATCAAACAAACATATATCTATGTCCTATGGTCACTGCATTGTCTTGCCAAATCAAAATAGAGACACGGTTCAAATCATATCAGTTCAAGACAAAGCAGCAGTGAAAGAATACAAAGCGTGGGAAACTACACGGCACAACAAGATTTCAGATGGGTACCACGGGTCTACATGTACAACAACACTATTGGCTTTGTTGTGATGCTAGTAATGTGCGTGATATGAAAGTCAACTGTATACAGAATTGAAATTGAAATGATCAACAGAGCTATTGATAAGAGCAAACCTGTTAAAGAAACATGCGTGAACATACCTATTGTGCCATTGGATTTTCGATTGGATCCTTCAATTTAAAAATAAGTTTGTATGAGTAAATACAGTGATACAAGAGCAAAGCAATCAGAGCTAAAAAAGGCACGCCTAAGCGAGCGCTTAAGCGTGCCTAGGCTCTAGGCGTTGGCAAAACGCATTGCGCATAACTATGCATAATCTATGCATAACTGCGCATAAGCATGCGCTTTGGTCAGTAAAGCGCAAGGCGGTGGCAAAACGCACAATTAACGCCTAGCGCTTTTTTGAACTATGATAGCAATGGAATCTTAAATTAGAACAGTTGTTCTTCAGGTTTAGGCACTTGTTCTACCTGAACAGAGTACAGTAAGGCGCAAGAATATAATACTTAAAAATAGAAAATGAGCTCATAGACCTTACCACATTCTTGGTTCGGGACCTGTCGTGGTTTTGTCACGGCAGATGTCCTAGAGAAAGGACTTAGTCATGGAGCCATCGTGACAGGTTAGCTTGAAGGGGTTAAAGCGGACACAGGGACGCAAGAGAGTTTATACTAGTTCGGCCCCTTCGATGAAGGTAAAAGCTTACGTCTAGTTGTGATGGAATTGATGGGGTTTCGATGACTAGGGAGCAAACAAGCTTCGCCTATGTCTCGAGTTGTTGTCTGTTGTCCTTGAACCGCCGCCGGGTCGTCCCCTTATATACACGGGTGATGCTCGTCAGTTCATAGAGTCCCAATACCGGCTCATAGATGTGTCCGATTTGGTCTCTACTTATTCCTAACTTATAATACAAGTTAACTACCAATGCCGGTTTACGGCTACAGGCCTTGAACCGACCACGGGCCTTGAGCCCTCGTATGCCTTCTTGGGCTTTAACATACTTAACTACTGACGAAGTTAACCCAACCCAGATAGGCCGGTTTACGCCCAGTAGTAATATCCCCAACATTAGGCCCCAGATTGATTTGAACATGTTCATGTCAATCCTTTAGCAAAAATCTTCATCTTCAATATCTTCTTGTAGTTTGTTGAACCGCCATGATGTCATCTTCTCTGGTCGTTGTAAACCGGCGTGACGTCACCTGTTATAAAGGACCTTAATAGGTCTGCAACAATTAAGGCGACATCATCATTTCCAAACCCTCGGTCCCTTGATTTTCGCGCCTGACTCCTGTCCCTTGCCTTATAAATAGGACCGAAGGGTCATTTCTTTTTCCCCTCCATGCCCTTCTGCTTTGTCTTCCTCGCGTCGCCCAGCTTCGGAGCTCCGCCGCCACCGTCAACCTCTGCATCAACCTTGGCTGCTGCATCAACCTGCGCGCACCAGAGTACCGTGGCAACCTTCCGCATCTTTCTCATCTCCAGTAAGTCTTCTGTTCTTTTCAACACAGATCTGTTCTAGGGTTTCATGTTCTTCTAGTGTTCATCACCTGTTTCATGTTCATACGATAGCTCCTAGATGCATCTGTGAATCCTTGCTCTATGTAGCGGTAGGTTTTAGCATCCGCCTTCAGTTTCATGCCTCAAGACCATAGATCCATATGTATCTCTGCCCATTGATTCAGTACTGTTCTTTTTTGAACCTTGAATATTTTCCTTCTTTTCTGAACTTGCTTCAGATCCGTTGTTGTAGAGAAGTCTTGTGAAATCTGTTTCTGTAAACTTACTCATCTGCTTCAATGTTTAGACCAGGCGGTTTAACTTTGTAGAAAAAATTGCCAAACCGGTATATACCATTAGTCCCCTTGTTGAACCGCCAGATGTAGTTGCTTCATAAAACTCTGGTTTAGATAGATCTATCTCCGGTTTAACATTGCACATACCAATGTACCTTAATCAATGCATTTTTGAACCGGGATCATCTACCTTATAGATTTCATCATGGCCAAGCAAGTATATGAGTGCAACTGGGTTCCTTCTCGCGTCACAGTGGCTCAACTGGACGATTTAGTCCTGATCGGCACCTTAGGCAGCAAAGATACCATCCATTGGAGGGCTCCTAGCAAAGAATGCCCTCCCACACCTCAAGAAGGAGAGGTCGTCGTTTTCGTAGATCACTTAGCCCGGGGCTTTAAGCCGCCCGGTTCTAAATTTTACCGGGACGTTTTAGCCGATTTTCAACTCCATCCACAAGATACTGGCCCCAACTCTATTACAAACATGTGTCACTTCCAAGTGCTCTGTGAGGCGTTCTTTCAAGAGGAGCCCATAGTGGAATTGTTCAGAGACTGTTTCCATCTAAACTGCCGTACTGAGTTTACTGACGGCTCCAATACGGAGTTGGGTGGCGTGGCGATTCAGAAAAGGAAAGAGGTCACATACCCTCACGCCAAACTGCACAGCCACCCCAAAGAGTGGAGTCAAACATGCTTCTATTGCAAAGACACCTCCCCTGCTAGTGAAAATCCCTTTCCTGGCTTTCGTCCGGAGCGGCTCAGCAATACACACCCCTTTCCGCAAAGCTTGACTGCCCAGGAGAGAAGCAAATATGATCCTCAACTATCGAAGCTCAGAGCCTTTATGGCCAACGGTTTAACAAGGGTTGATCTCGCCCGCTGTTGGATATCATGGAGCATACTGCCCCTTAGTTAGCGCTCCGGTTTGATGTGCGTGTATACTGGCAGTGTTGATGACCCACTGCGACATTCCAACATCCAGCTCACCGATGAAGAAATCACAGAGGCTGTGAATAAGATGCTGAATGAACGGAAACACATCTGTGCTAAGACCGGCCTACTTCCCTTCTGTGCCACCAACAAACCGCCAGCTGTCAGAGTTTGATTTTTCTTTTTGCTAAATCTGCTATTGATATATCTGGTCATTGTTTAATATTAGTGTCTATGTAACCAGGGCAATGATCCATTTTGGAGCAAGAAACTGCCGTAGGAGAAACCAGAAAAACCAGACAAACCGGAAAGAGCAACCCGGCAAAAGACTAAAGTTGTGAAGAAGACTGCCCACAGGAAAAGAACCACTGCATCCTCTAATCCGACCCCTGATGATGATGTGGATAATCCGGACCTTGAGGTAGGGCTTGACTCACTTGGCTTATTTTTCATGCGTCTTATTGATGATGATATTTGTCAGGATGATGCCGAAGCCAGCCATGCTGATGCTGTAGAGGTAATTATTCTCTCTTCCAATTCAGAACCTTTGGCTTCCCTAAAAATCCCTCAGGCAAACCGGAAAGTTAAATTTTCTCATCCTCTTGCTTATTTGTATCCCAAATTTCTTATGAAGACCCAACAGCACGAAGCTCGTCGCACAACCCGGCACAGCGGCCAGGTAGTTACCTCCGCCGGTTTACCGAACAGTCCGGTTCGGAAACGCCGTTCAGAGGTCTCTAATTTGCTTGTCAATGCTTGTCCTAAAGCGGGCTGCTTTTGTCAACCTCTTAATCCATCTGACTCCGATTACCAGGTTACTTCCCACTCATCCTCTGGCGAGTCATCGGCTACTTAGCTGCCACCGCTCAAAACGGTGCTTGGGTAAGCTATACTTATCATAATATTTGCAGCACATCGCCTTGGAACATATGCTGTATTTGATTTTGTTATTCCTTTCAGGGCCAAGCCTAGGCCAAGCAAGAAAGCTCGTTTGGACAAAGCGGCCGAAGAGGATACCGTCCTTGAAACGGGCAAAACACCAGATCTTGAAGCGGCTATTCCTGAGGATATACCCAATGATCCGCTGCAGCAAGACGACGATCTTATTGCTGAAGAGAGACCTATTGATACCTCAAGTCCTGTCAATCAGCCCACAAGCTCCATCTGGATTGAGAAATCCACCGGTCCAACAAAGCCTACTGACAAGCCAGCAGCCCCAGTGCAAACCGGTGATACCAAGGATGATGAGGTTTTCATTACTGGCATTGGCCATACAGAGCCAAGCAATCCTGTCGCTTTGTCCAAACATTCTACCAAGGAAGAATTTGCTGCCTTTGGCAAAGGCAAGTGGAATGCTGATCTGGCGACTTACGCTGTTCTGAACACCCAAGATATCCATTCCGGCTACCTGAACCGGCTGTATACCTATCGTGACTATGAAGCCGGTCTGGTTAATATGATGAAAGATAAATTTGAGGTAACTTCCATATGCTCTTTCCTGTTTGTATATTTCAATTCTTGTTGACGCTCCTAGCCCCCGAGGACCGGTTTGTAATCTTCTTTCAAACCGGGACTTACTAATATAAATCTTAATGCTTTGAAATTCGCTGATGTAGTCCCCAAGGGCCGGTTCAACTTAGCGTAGTTAAACTGGGACTTTAAGTAATTGAGATCTCCGCATCAGAATATATACGAGCAAATAGCCATTAGCCCCCAAGTGCCAAGTTGAATACTTGTATTGATCTTGGGACTTGCAAGCAATTGAAAGATGAAGATCGAATATGCATTCGCCCCCAAGTGCCAAGTGCATAACTTGTTATGTGGTTGGTACTTCAATCCTTGTACCATTTTGCTGAATCATATAACTGTCTGCATGCAGGCTGAGCTGAATACGAAAGAAAGCCAAGTCGCCGACCTCCAAGATAATCTGAAATCCCAACAAGCTGAAACCTCCAAAGCAAAAGAGGAATTAACCAGCGCTTTAAGCGCCATGGAACAGCTTAAGGAGAGCTTTAAGAAGAAGCGGGCGGATTGGGCCACTAAAAAATCCGCTTTAATCAAACGAGCAGAAGATGCCGAGGCTGCACTAAAACCGGTGGCGAATGAACTAACCAGCATAAAGCGACACGTGCATGCCATGACCACTACTATCTTTGGTAAGCCAATTTGACTTCTGAATTGATTCTGCCGTCTTACAGAGCTGCCGGTTTGTTAACCCTTTATGATATTTCAGGGACACGCATTGGTCACTTGGGGTCAGATGTGCGGAAGAAATTGAAAGACGCCTACACGTTGGTCGAACAACTGTACACTGGTGCACAGCGGATCATCCGTACTGCATCCCACAACAAGCCGGTGCCCACTTTGATTCAGGACACTCTGATGAAACTGTCGGTGCTTCCTGCCTGGGTTGAAGAGCTGAAGAAATCTGCTACTCGAACTGGTGCGATCAATGCCTTAATCCGGGTAAAAGCTTGGGTGCCGGATTTTTATCCTATTGAAGCGGCTCAGGGCTATCCCAGCTTGAAGGAAGACGGGTCGGAGTTTAGTGAAGCAGATCTGCGAGTAATAAACCGGGAGGTGCGTCCGCTAGCTTGTCAATTGGCTGAAGAAGCAGACTTGTCTCATTATCAATCCCAATACGACAATCAAAACAAGCGAATAGCTGCACCAATTCATGAAGCGGAAAATCTTATCCCTCCAATCCGTAAGCATACTTACGCTCCCGATATTGACCCGTCGTTGCTGATCCATGATGAAGCTGTCTTTCAAGCATTAATGGGAATCGACTGGACAACTGTTGATTTCCAGCCGCTGGGTAGAGAAACTGAAGCTGAAGCGGCGTGGGATGATCCACAACCATCAGACCAGGCTGGTGACCAAGCTTGAACCGGAAGCCGGTTTAAAACTGCTTCTCCCTTGCGAAAAACAATGATCTTATTGTGGGCACCGTGTTGCCTTGTAATAGGCTAGCTGATACTTTTGATGTTGATATGCCTTCGTGCATAATTACTGCAACTTGCTCTTCCTTTGGGTGATGAACTTTCCAAAGTACTTTCTGCAATAAAAAATCTTAAAGTGCCACCGCGGGGTTACCGTCAGGCGGAATATGATGTCTGCATACATGAAACCAAAACATCCGAAATTTTTAAGTATATGACCAAATTTTTGAGATACATAATACCTGCCATCGTTGAGCGTGAAGTTGGCTTGGCCAATCCTGAAGCGGAGTTTTATAAACCCACACTGTTGGAGGAGATAGTAGCTCCTATATATATATATGATGCCGGTTTACCATGTAAACCATGCCGGGTTATAATAAACACTGTGTTACTCCATAATAGGATGTTAACAAAAAAAACCAAACCGGGCAAATAGTCTCCGGATTAAAATGAACCGTGTTCCGTCAATTGACAGTTTAAACCGTCTTAAAACTTTGTCGGTTTAAAAAAATGCAATAAAAAGAAAGAAATATCTTTCCAAGAAAAATGTGAAGCAAAGGCAATGACAAAACCTTTTGCAAAAAGAGGCTTATTTGAGCTAATTAGATGGCATTACCATGGTCGAACACGACCAAGCTCCCGATAGGTGTAGCTATGGTTCAAGTCAGCCAGGTCCCCAAATGAAACCGTGGCATTTATGCCGATCAAGTGGCATGGCAATGGTTCGGGTTCGACCAAGCCCCCAAGTGATTCTGTGGCCTTAGGCCAATCAAGAGGCATGACTGGTTCAGACGTGACCAAGTCCCCAAGTGATATGGTGGCTCTCGCCTATCAAGAGGTATTGCATTGGTTCGGACACGACCAAGCCCCCAAGTGATATAACATGATGCTTTTGAAAAGCTAACTCAAGGGGTAAACCGGAGGCCGCTTTAGAACAACTCCGTGTAACCACACATGATGTAAAAGAACAGATACCCCGCTTTAGCTGAGGTTCCGGTTTATTATATTTAATCAGAATATATACATCGTTGTAATATGTACATAAGTAGAGCCAATGGCTCAGGTATAGTAAGGCCGAAGATGAGCTATGTTCCACGGCCTGTTGGTCTCCTCCTCTGATGTACGTGAGTCTTTATGCTCTCGAATATCGATCAGATAGTATGACCCGTTGTGTAGATTATTGCTGACCACGAAAGGCCCCTCCCAAGGTGGGGATAGCTTATGCATATCAGTCTGATCTTGGATGAGTGGAAGCACCAAATCTCCTTCCTGAAAGGTTCTGGTTCTGACTCGGCAATTGTGATAACGACGAAGATCCTGTTGGTAAATCGCCGAGCGGGCAGCTGCTATGTCACATTCTTCATCCAACAGGTCCAAAGCGTCTTGTCGTGATGTCTCATTGTCCGCTTCAACATAAGCCGCCACACGGGGTGAATCATGACGGATATCACTGGGGAGAACCGCCTCCGCTCCGTAAACCATGAAGAACGGTGTGTATCCTATTGATCTGTTGGGTGTAGTATTGATGCTCCATAACACAGATGGTAACTCTTCTACCCAACAACCCAGTGTTCTCTGCAAAGGAACCATAAGTCGGGGCTTGATGCCTCTCAAGATCTCTTGATTAGCCCTTTCTGCTTGACCATTGGACTGTGGGTGTGCCACCGATGAAACGTCGAGCCGGATGTGCTCCCGTTCGCAGAACTCCTTCATGGCACCTTTGGACAAATTGGTACCATTATCTGTGATGATACTGTGTGGAAAGCCAAACCGGAAAATCACTTTTTTGATGAACTGAACCGCTGTGGCCGCATCACACTTGCTAACATGCTCTGCCTCCACCCACTTTGTAAACTTGTCAACCGCCACCAGGAGGTGGGTCTTCTTATCTTTGGACCTTTTGAAAGGCCCAACCATATCCAGCCCCCAAGTCGCAAACGGCCAAGTAATTGGAATCATTCTCAATTCTTGAGCCGGCACATGAGCACGTCTTGAAAACTTTTGGCAACCATCACATGATCTGACCAGATCCTCCGCATCAGCATGAGCAGTTAACCAATAGAAGACATGGCGAAACGCTTTAGCCACCAGCGATTTTGAACCGGCATGGTGACCACAATCTCCTTCGTGGATCTCACACAAAATTTCACGGCCTTCTTCAGGAGACACACAACGTTGAAACGCCCCTGACACACTGCAATGATGCAACTCGCCATTGATAATAGTCATGGATTTGGACTGCCGGATTATCTGTCGGGCTAGAGTCTCATCCTCTGGTAACTCGCCCCGGTTCTTGTACGCCAGGTAAGGAAGCATCCAATCCAGAATAACATGAAGAGCTGCCACCAATTGAGCCTCCGGATCAGGAATAGCCAAATCCGTTTCACCAGGGATCTTGACCGACGGGTTGTGCAACACATCCAGAAAAACATTGGGTGGGACCGGTTTGCGTTGAGAGCCCAGCCGGCTTAAAGCGTCTGCCGCTTCATTCTTCCGCCGGTCCACGTGGTCCACCTGATAGCCTTTAAAGTGACCTGCAACAATATCCACCTCACGACGATATCCTGCCATGAGTGGGTCCTTGGAGTCCCAAGTGCCAGATACTTGCTGAGCCACAAGGTCCGAGTCACCGAAGCACTTAACTCGACTTAGGTTCATCTCCTTAGCCATCCGGAGACCATGGAGCAAGGCTTCATACTCAGCTGCATTGTTAGTACAAGGGAACATTAAGCGGAGAACGTAACAAAACTTATCACCTCATGGGGAAGTTAATACGACTCCAGCCCCCGATCCTCCCAATTGCCTGGATCCGTCAAAATGGATGGTCCAATATGTGTGATCCGGCTTTTCTTCAGGTGCTTGCATTTCTGTCCAATCATTGATGAAATCAACAAGTGCTTGAGACTTAATCGCCGTTCGAGGCACATACTTCAGACCGTATGGCCCAAGCTCTATAGCCCACTTGGCAATCCGGCCAGTTGCTTCCCGGTTCTGGATGATATCCCCCAAAGGAGCAGGACTGACCACCGTAATTGGGTGCCCTTGGAAGTATTGTTTAAGCTTCCGGCATGCCATAAAAACTCCATACACCAGCTTCTGCCAATGCGGATACCTTTGCTTGGACTCAATGAGTACCTCGCTGATATAATAGACCGGACGTTGAATCGGATGCTCCTTACCTGCCTCCTTTCGCTCCACCACAATAGCCACGCTGACCGCACGAGCATTAGCAGCAACATATAGCAGTAACGGCTCCTTGTCAATGGGAGCGGCGAGCACAGGCGGATTGGCCAATTGTCGCTTTAAATCTTCAAATGCTTCATCAGCAGCGGAACTCCAGACAAACTGATCCGTCTTCTTCAGCATCTGATACAAAGGGATTGCCTTCTCACCAAGACGACTGATAAACCGGCTTAACGCGGCAATCCGGCCTGCCAAGCGTTGAACATCATTGATACACTTCGGTTTAGCCAGGGAGGTGATGGCTGTGATCTTCTCCGGATTACCCTCAATCCCCCTGTTGGACACCAGAAAACCCAATAACTTGCCCACCGGTACACCAAAGACACACTTGTCCGGATTAAGCATCATCTTGTATGTCCTCAAGTTATCAAAGGTTTCCTTCAAATCATCAATCAGAGTCTCCTTCTCCCTGGACTTAACCACGATATCATCCACATAAGCATGTACATTATGGCCAATCTGCTTGTGAAGACAATTTTGTACACACCGTTGATAAGTTGCATGGGCACTCTTGAGCCCAAAGGGCATAGACACATAGCAGAAGGCTCCAAAGGGAGTTATGAATGCCGTCTTCTCCTGGTCCTTAACTGCCATTTTGATCTGATGATAGCCAGAATATGCATCCAGAAAACTTAAACGCTCAAAACCTGCCGTAGCATCAATAATTTGATCAATACGGGGGAGGGCAAAAGGATCTGCTGGACAAGCCTTATGAAGATCTGTGTAATCCACACACATGTGCCAGGTGCCGTTTTTCTTAAGGACCAGCACCGGATTGGCAAGCCACTCAGGGTGAAAAACTTCAACAATAAAGCCAGCTGCTAAGAGCCTGGCTACCTCTTCTCCAATCGCCTTGCGTCTTTCTTCGTTAAACCGGCGGAGGAACTGTTTCACCAGTTTGTATTTAGGATCCACATTAAGGGCGTGCTCAATGAGTTGCCTCGGTACACCTGGCATGTCAGAGGGCTTCCATGCAAAAATGTCCTGATTCTCACGGATGAACTCGATGAGTGCGCTTTCCTATTTCAGATCCAAGTTGGCACTGATGTCGAACTGCTTGGACGAATCTCCAGGTACGAAGTCAACAAGCTTAGTTTCTGCTGCCGATTTGAACTTCAGGGCCGGATCATGCTCTGTAGTTGGCTTCTTTAATGGAGTCATGTCCGCCGGATCAACATTGTCCTTATAATACTTCAGCTCCTCGGTGGCACAAACTGACTCTACATAGGCCGCATCTCCCTCCTCGCACTCCAAAGCGATTTTGCGGCTTCCGTGAACCGTTATTGTCCCCTTGTGACCCGGCATCTTGAGCTGCAAATACACATAACAGGGCCGTGCCATAAACTTGGTGTAGGCCGGTCGCCCAAACAGGGCGTGATATGGACTTTGGATTTTCACCACTTCAAATGTCAATGTCTCCGACCTGGAATCATGATCATCCCCAAAGGCCACTTCCAGAGCTATCTTACCAACAGGATATGCTGATTTGCCAGGTACCACACCGTGGAACACTGTATTAGACGGTTTGAGATTTTTATCTGTTAGTCCCATACGACGGAAGGTCTCATAGTACAAGATATTAATGTTGCTCCCTCCATCCATGAGAACTTTGGTGAACTTGTAACCTCCCACCTGAGGCGCCACCACCAGAGCCAACTGACCCGGATTATCAACCTGGGGAGGGTGATCCTCTCTGCTCCATATGATTGGCTGTTCAGACCAGCATAGATAACGGGGCATGGCCGGTTCAAACAGAGTTGACCGCCCGCCTCTGAACCTTCTGGTCTCGCTTGTCCAGGCTAGTGGTGAAGACATGGTACTGCCCACTACTCAACTGCTTTGGATTGCTCTGGTAACCTGACGGTTGCTGCTGTTGATTGTAACCACCCTGGTTGTTCTGACTATTTTGATTATTATGTCCGCCCGGATTACCATTAAATCCTGAACCGAAATTTCCTCCATCGTAACCCGGCCCGGATCCTGAGCCACCGCCGGAGCCGTGATCATACCGGAAAGCATTAGAATTCTTGAACTCCTGCATAATGAAGCAATCCTTCCAAAGGTGGTTTGCTGGCGCCTCCTTCGTCCCATGTCTTGGACAGGGCTGGCTCAGTAGATAGTTTAGGCGGTCCGGGTTAGGGTTGGGTGCCCCACTGCGATTTTTAGGTTAACCCTTGCGTCGCTGGCCATTGTCCTGCGCATTGGTATTAGCCACAAAGTCCATGTTACCATCCGCTTTACGCTTGCCTCCACCACCATTGCCTGCCCAGTGATGCTGCTGACCTTTGGAGTTGCTGTTCCTCTTTCCCTTCCCTGCCTTGTCATCATCAGATTCAAGATCCTTGGTACTATTAGAATAAGCATACTTTACCAAAGCGGCCATGAGGGTCCCCATGTCAGTGCAATGACGCTTCATACGTCCCAACTTCAGCTTTAGGGGCCTAAACCGGCAGTTGCCTTCTAGGATTAATATTGCGGTGTCAGCGTTGATGCGGTCTGATGAATGCAACACTTGTGAAACCCGGCGCACCCAATGAGTCGTCGATTCTCCTTCCTCCTGGACGCAGGCAGCTAAGTCCACTATCGACATAGGCTATTTACATGTATCCTTGAAATTGCTGATAAACCGGGCTCGTAATTGGGGCCATGAACTGATAGAATTAGTCGGCAAGCTTTTTAACCAAGTACGGGTCGTTCCTTCAAGCATCACGGTGAAGTATTTCGCACATGCCGCGTCATCCACATCAAGCATCTCCATGGCCATCTCATAGCTCTCCACCCATGTCTCTGGAGGTTGATCTGCCGTGTAATTTGGTACTTTGCGTGGGCCTTTGAAATCCTTGGGCAGGCGCACATTACGTAAAGCGGGGACAAGGCAAGGCACCCCCAAAGAACTAGAAGTAACACCAGGTTTGATCAAGATAGTTGGACGAACCGGCGTGAGCTGCCGAGCCTGATGCTGTGCGGCTAACTCAGCCTCCCTGTGCGCTCGGGCCCGGTCCACCACTTCCTGAGCATTATCAGCACCACCCGCCGGGTTGTTGCCACGGGGTGCTCCACGTCGTTCATTACTCGACACTGCCGGTTCATCCATATGTCTGCTATAGCTCTGCCTTGCACGGGGGGTCGAGTGGATCCGGTCGCGGCTGTACGAGTATGCTTCCTGTTGGACCAAAGCTGTCCTCAGAAGCTCCTTGACCCGTCGCGTCTCTACTGCCTGCGGCGAGTCACCTTCAATTGGAATGGCCTCCAGCCGTGCAGCAGCGGCAACGAGATTGTCCATCGGGTTGGAGTAGTGACCCGGAGGTGTTGAAATAGCCTGAGGTATAACAGTATTTTGACGAGGCAGATCCATCCGACGGGGCTGAACCGGCGCGCCGGTCACAGGGGCTTCCGTCCGGTTTACCTCTAGCGGATTACTGGTTCCTGCTCCTGGGGTGTTGAAAAGGCCTCTGGCCTCGAAAACCGAAGGCAAATGGGATCGGTACTTCCTCTTCATGACTTCATGCGACGCATTCTGGTCCAACATGAGCCTGTAGGCTTGTGCGTCTAAAGCGGCCCGCTCTGCGGTCATCCTGGTGTCCTCAGTTGCCAGGTCCGCCTTGGCCTGGGTGATCTGTTCCTTCACCTTTGCAATCTCCGCGTTGTGGACTTCCTGATCCGCCGGATTAGCCTCTGCCATAAGCACAGCCAATGCATCAAATAGATCTGATAGAACTTGAGCCGGTGGGCGCGCAGAGCTCCCTGCCCCAGCAGCTGTCGCCGCTGCTGAACCGGAGGTTATTGGCGCAATAGTCGAAGAATGAAGTGCTGCTTGCGTGCCAGCCATGAATATTCCAACTCGGTTGGGTAGATCAGAGGGGTCCGGAATACTGTCTCCATCGGAACAACCCCCAATCCGGCCATCTTGTAGCTGATAAAGAGATTCGGTTTCTCCGGATGACTCATCATTGGAGTAAATGACGGTCTCGCCGCCAGATCCCGATCCGTCCTCATGACCTCCTCCATGGATGACTCCAACGGAGGCACGCTTCATGGCCGGTTTAACCCGGGCAGACCGCGCATGCTGAGCCGTTTCGATGAGGTCGGTGCAGATATCCGGCTCAGGGCCCGGTTCTCTGATCTTGCCGATGAAAACATGTATGCCACCAAAGGGGACCCGGTACCCGTACTCAACTGAACCGGCCTCGGGGCCCCAGCCTACATCATCGATGTAGAGCTTGCCGCGACGACTCTTAGTCATCCGGCCCACGGCGTAGCCCTTGAGTCCTTCAAAGCGGCCCTCCAAGAACTTGAAACCATCGTGCGATAGCCCCACGGTGGGCGCCAACTGTCGTGGTTTTGTCATGGCAGATGTCCTAGAGAAAGGACTTAGTCATGGAGCCATCGCGATAGGTTAGCTTGAAGGGGTTAAAGCGGACACAGGGACGCAAGAGAGTTTATACTAGTTCGGCCCCTTCGATGAAGGTAAAAGCCTACGTCTAGTTGTGATGGAATTGATGGGGTTTCGATGACTAGGGAGCAAACAAGCTTCGCCTATGTCTCGAGTTGTTGTCTGTTGTCCTTGAACCGCCGCCGGGTCGTCCCCTTATATACACAGGTGATGCCCGTCGGTTCACAGAGTCCCAATACCGGCTCATAGATGTGTCCTGTTTGGTCTCTACTTATTCCTAACTTACAATACAAGTTAACTACCAACGCCGGTTTACGGCTACAGGCCTTGAACCGACCACAGGCCTTGAGCCCTCATCTGCCTTCTTGGGCTTTAACATACTTAACTACTGACGAAGTTAACCCGGCCCAGATAGGCCGGTTTACGCCCAGTAGTAATATCCCCAACAGGACCATTACAGAACAAGGCGTTCCCAGTCATCGTCCAGTAAATGTGTCTTAGGAGAACGTAAGGGAATTTGATGAGTTTATTTGCCGGTGAAGTACGTTTTCTTTAGGTAATTCCGATACTGCCACCAATCATTCTTGAAGATAGCAGAGGTATTATCACAGGTTACCTCATCCTGAGTTTCCAAATCGGTCCTTCTCTATAGAGAAATATGGGAAAATTTGTTGTATTATAACCATCATGGAGGTAGGATGTATGGGACGAAGCAAAGTAATTGCCATGAATAACATTACTTACACATAACTCCTAGACAAACACCTGCAACTGGCATTTTCCTTCATCTTCAGTATAATATTTCCAAGATGGGAAGATACACACATACGATTTAACAACATCAAATGCGATAGATGCTAAACTACGACTAGTTGGTTGTGCTTCCTCCACAGGAATAGGCGTACTAACTGGTGGAGTTGGGGTTCGCCGTGATAGTACTAGCCCTTTGGGCACTGGAGCTACCTTACTAACTGCTCTTGTTTGGGAGCTCTGTGGTGGAGATGGTGATGTGTCAACAGGAACTGGGTTACTATCGGCTGGGGTTGGGGTTAGATTGGGTGAAGCTGGTTCTTTGTCCATCGCAGTAGGGGTACAATCTGTGAGAGTTTGGGTTATGTGTGGTAGGGCTGGTTCTTGTGCATGTACAACCGGGGTGCTATCTCCACCAAGAGGTAGCACTGTTTTATTTGAAGACCGTGTTTTTAGTCCGCTAGATACTGGCATCACCCGCTCCAATTCAAATGGCTGATAAACAGGAAACATAGTTGAATGTACAGACATTGTATGAGAGACAGATGCAATAGATAGTGTGGAAAAAAGAGGGCATGAAATAGTTGATATGTATATTGTTTAACTAAAACAGATAGCATGACATAATTTCACATATATGATGTCTATCTAAACTGGATAGCATAGCATAACATAATTTAAAGATATGATGAATAACTAAACAGGATCGCATGACATAATTCACCTACATGTTATCTAAGTAAGCAGGATCGCATCATTTAATTCACATATGTGATTTATATGCTAAATAGAGTGCATTTGATATGATGTCTGAACTAAGATCATGGTGTTGAATATTGTGTATATGATGTCTAAACTATGCAATGAAGGACACCGTATGCATGATATGAGTAGTATAACCGTGCCAAGTTAGAGCATACACCTCAGTGGGGGAATAGGACTGGTCATCTGTCTCTGAATCCATCTCTGAGGAGCTATCGGGACCCAACAAGAGATCTGCTTTGACAGGTAGCACTGTTGCTCTGAAGGCCTTCTTTTCACTCCAGATTTTTCCATCTCCCACCCAAATGGCTGATTCACGGGAAGAGTAGTTTAATGTACAAACATTGTCGACAAATGGAAATGTAATGAAGAAAAGGATGGGCAAGATATCATTCAAATATATGATGCCCGATTAAACAGGATGGCGTTGCACACTTCACATATATTATGGCTGGCTAAAAGACATGAGACTGTATAATTCCCATATATGATATAGAAACTAAACAGGTGGCATTATAGAACATGTCTAAACTAAGCAGATGACATATATGATGTCAAAAGTAGGCACTGCAAGGCGACATATGCATGATATGACTAACACCATCATGCCAAGGTAGAGCAAACACCTTGGGGGGGTAAATAGGAGTGGTCACCGGCATCTGAATCCGCCTCAGAACAGATATCTTCCTTTAGATTACAATCTGGAGAGGGGTGGGGAGGGTTTTCCATTGAACCCACCATGGAGCGATGTCTGCATGACATTGTATTGCCGCACAAAACTCTTCTCTTTTTCTCTACATGTTCAGCATGACTGTGTACAATATCTAACATGCATACGAAAAAAATATGGTGAGATTATGTAAGGAGAGCATGCAGAAATTTAGAGTGATGGTAACAACCAGTGGATTGACGTTTTTTCGTTGAACCAAAATAGCCCTAATGGATCGACGTGAATGTATAGTAATAAGTGATGCAACAAGTGTACAACCTCTTTGCCGTAGCCGTGTCAACCTCAGCATCATTGGGTTGGTCGCTGAAGCAGTTGAGGCAGAGGTGGCTGTCGGAGGTGTGGAGGAAGATCTGAGGAATCTGTAGACGGCGTCCAGGGCACTGCTCTGTTGTGATGGATCGTTCTGTCATTGGAGCAGCTCCGGTGAGCCGTAAGACGTCAAGGCTGAAGCAGCACAAGACAGACATCATCAATCTCAAGTGGGATTCTAATAGCATCTCCAATAGATGATGTAAAATGGATGTAAAATTAACATCACCAAAGACCACCTGACTACAACAGATGAGGTAAAAACTGTTGACTCTGAACTTAACTGTCGGAACTGAAATTTACTGTGGAATCTGAATGCTACTGTCGAAACTGAATGCAATGGTAGCAGAGTGGCACTTGACATGTAGTTTAGGGAGGGCCTGCAGTTCATCTTCAACCTGCACCCCCTGAGCCGCCAGCCACCACCGACCGAACCGCCGGCCCCAGCGTTGCCTCGCCGCCCCAAAACAACTCGCCACCGCCGCCCCGGCCAGCCCTCTAGGCCCCCCGCCCCCACCTTGAACACTAAGATAGATAGTGGGGTGCCTCTCCGGCGAGCCCCCGTCCCCGTTGCAGGCGGTTCTTCCTTAACTCCGGCGAGCC